>NW_027187667.1:0-68834 GCF_041381155.1 Argopecten irradians | reverse complement strand
CAGATTTAAGAGTAACACTCAGGTTTAGAGTACACTCAGGATGTTAGCGGAGTAACTGCTTCATGATTTATGAGTACTCAGATTTAGAGTACACCCAAATTTAGAGTCTACACACAGATTTATGAGGACAAACCCAGATTTAGAGACTCAGATTTAGAGTACACCCGAATTTAGAGGTACACCCAGAATTAAAGTACTCTACAGATTAAGAGTACACTCAGATTTAGAGTAACAACCTCAGAATTTAGAGTACACTCAGATTTAGAGTACACATCAGATTAGGGTACATACCCCTATTTAAGAGTACACTACAGATTTATAGTGACCCTTCAGATTTAGAGGTAGACTAAGATTTAGAGAACACACAGAATTTAAAAGTTACAAATTCAGTGATTAGAGTACTCTCAGATTTAGAGTACGACTCGGAATTTAAAAAGTACACTCAGAATTAGAGTACACACCAATATTTAGAGTAACACTCATATTTATAGAGAGACTCAGAATTTAGAGTGTACGACCCAGATTTTAGAGTACAACATGCGAGACCCAGATTTTAGAGTACACTGAGGTTTAGAGTACACTCAAATTATAGAGTACACCCAGATTTAGAGTACACTCGAGAAATAGTAGGTACACTCAGATATAAGAGACCACACAGATAAAAGAGTACACTCAGTTTAGAAACTTAGATTAGAGTACCACCCAGATATAGAGTAACACTCATGATTTAGAGACTCAAATTAGAAACACTTAGATATTAGAGTGTACAACAAAAACCCCAGGGATATAGAAAGTACACTCAGATTTATAGAGATCAAAATTTTAGAGTGACAGAGACCGAAAACAGCACCCAATTTAGTGAGTACACTGAGGTTTAGAGTACACTCCCAGAATAGCTAGTAAGACACCAGAATTAAGAGTACACACTTAGATTTAGAGTACAACACGCCCGATGATAGAGTACACTCAGATATTAGAGACTACAAATTAAGAGTAACACCCAGATTTTAGAGTTACAAGTCCAGATTTAGAGTACACTCAGGTTTAGAGACTCAGATTTAGAGATACAACTCAGAGTTTAGAGATACACTCAGATTTAGAGTTACAAAACCCAGATTTAGAGTACACTCAGATTTAGAGAAAGACTCAAATTTAGAAGATACATTACAGATTATAGAGTAACACTCAGATTTAGGAGTACAGCCCAGATGTTAGAGTACACTCAGATTTAAAGTACACCAGACCACGAGATTTAGAGTACGACGAAAACAAAACCCAGATTTAAAGTACACTCAGATTTTAACGACTTCAGAATTATAGAGTAACACTCCGATTTAGAGTACAACTGAGGTAAAGAGTCCACTCAGAATTAGAGTACACACCCAGATTAAGAGACTCAGCCCATTTTAGAGAACACCCCAGATTTAGAGTACACCCAGATTTAGAGACTCAGATTTAGAGTACACCTCAGATTTAGAGTACAACCCCAGATTTATGAGTACACATCCGATTTTTGAGTACACTCAGATTTAGAGACTCAGATTTAGAGTACAAACTCAGATTTAGAGTACACTGAGGTTTAGAGTACACTCAGATTTAGAGTACACGAAATACCCAGATTAAGAGACTCAGATTTAGAGAACCCACCCCAGATTTAGAGTACACCCAGATTTAGAGACTCAGATTTTTGAGTACACTCAGATTTAGAGTACACTCAGATATAGAGTACACCCAGAATTTAGAGTACACTCAGATTTAGATGTACACTCAGATTTAGAGACTCAGATTTAAGAGTCACTAACAAACAACCCAGATTTAGAGTACACTCAGATTTAGAGTACACTCAAATTTAAAATACACTCAGATTTAGAGTACACCCAGATTTAAAGTACACTCAGATTTAAAGACTCAGATTTAGTAATACACTCAGATTTAGAGTACACTGAGGTTTAGCTGTACACAGATTTTAGAGTACACCCCAGATTTAGAGTACACTCAGATTAAGAGACTCCAGATTTAGAGTACACCCAGATTTAGGGACTCAGATTTAGAGTACACTCAGATTTAGAGTATCACCCAGTATTTAGAGTACACTCAGATTTAGAGACTCAGGTCTGAGTGTTACACTCACGATTTAGAAGGTTCACCAAGATTTAGAGTACACACTCAGATTCAGAGTACACTCAGATTTTGAGACGTACACCCCAGTATTTAGAGACGCTCAGATTTAGAGTAACACTCAGATTTAGAGTACACTCAGATTTAGAGACTCAGGTTTTGAGAGTACACTCAGATTTAGAGTTCACCAAGATTTAGAGTACACTCAGATTTAGAGTACACTCAGATTAGAGAGTACTCGGGTTTAGAGTACACTCAGATTTAGAGTACACCCAGATTTAGAGAACACTCAGATTTAGAGACTCAGGTTTAGAGTACACTCAGATTTAGAGTACACCCAGATTTAGAGAACACTCAGATTTAGAGACTCAGATTTAGAGTACACTCAGATTTAGAGTACACCCAGATTTAGAGACTCAGATTTAGAGTACACTCAGATTTAGAGTACACCCAGATTTAGAGACTCAGATTTAGAGTACACCCAGATTTAGAGACTCAGATTTAGAGTACACTCAGATTTAGAGTACACCCAGATTTAGAGACTCAGATTTAGAGTACACCCAGATTTAGAGACTCAGATTTAGAGTACACTCAGATTTAGAGTACACTCAGATTTTATGTTACATCTCCATCACCTAGATACCTATGTTATAATACCAGTATGACGCAGGAAGAGTACATTGTATATTGGAAGAAAACAACTAAAATGGATTTCTATCGAATGTACATTGTTTACCGCCAAGTATAGACAAATAAGAAATGTTTTAAAAACTCTAACATAATGTTCACAGACAAGATCTGGCATAAATATAAAAACATAATTGGCACATTCGATTTGCATCCAAAATACACTATGGTATATTACCGGTGTCACTGAAATCTACCCAGAAATAACAGTATTCGCGAGACACCGTTCTACAGTAAAACCTGACTAGGCGTCCACCTCTCTATAACCACAACTGCTTAATATTTTCTCGCGCTCAATTTCAACAAAATTCATCCCCGTATAAAGACATCTGCATAATCAACATCAAAGATATCTGGGAAACTTTAAATAAATAATTTTATTAAAGATGCTCCACCGCCGACAAATGGTATTTTTTTCACTATCAAAAACAGGAGTAGATGATTAAGTATTTTTCTTTAGTCACAAAAGTTACTTATTTTACACCATTACCACCACTGGAAAGTTTGAGCTTCCAATTTTACTTCAAGTTAAAAATATGAAAAATAATTAATTGCATCCCGAAAAAATTCCGTGGCACTATATCATATATGGAATGAAATACTGATTGCGCATGCACCAAAGGCAAAACGACTGATTTTATATTAATTTTTGTGTTAATTAGACATATGTATACACGATTAAATACCAATTATTGTTCAAATAATGAATATCATTTATGCTCTGTCGGCGGTGGAGCATCTTTAAGCATTGATGTTACTATGTAAATATTTTTAACTGCATAGGGGTATGAAAGAAATTTTGTTTGCAAACTGTGTGAATCCGCGTAGTGTTTACTGACCACTGATGTTTACAATAGAAATTATATCTATTATTACTGTATATTCTCAGTTCCTTAGTTTGTCGACCACTGATGTTTACAATAGAAATTATATCTATTATTATTGTATATTCTCAGTTCCTTAGTTTGTCGACCACTGATGTTTACAATAGAAATTATATCTATTATTACTGTATATTCTCAGTTCCTTAGTTTGTCGACCACTGATGTTTACAATAGAAATTATATCTATTATTACTGTATATTCTCAGTTCCTTAGTTTGTCGACCACTGATGTTTACAATAGAAATTATATCTATTATTACTGTATATTCTCAGTTCCTTAGTTTGCTGACCACTGATGTTTACAATAGAAATTATATCTATTATTATTGTAATATTCTCAGTTCCTTAGTTTGTCGACCACTGATGTTTACAATAGAAATTATATCTATTATTATTGTATATTCTCAGTTCCTTAGTTTGTCGACCACTGATGTTTACAATGAGTAATTATATCTATTATTACTGTATATTCTCAGTTCCTTAGTTTGTCGACCACTGATGTTTACAATAGAAATTATATCTATTATTACTGTATATTCTCAGTTCCTTAGTTTGTCGACCACTGATGTTTACAATAGAAATTATATCTATTATTACTGTATATTCTCAGTTCCTTAGTTTGTCGACCACTGATGTTTACAATAGAAATTATATCTATTATTACTGTATATTCTCAGTTCCTTAGTTTGCTGACCACTGATGTTTACAATAGAAATTATATCTATTATTACTGTATATTCTCAGTTCCTTAGTTTGTCGACCACTGATGTTTACAATAGAAATGGTATATCTATTATTACTGTATATTCTCAGTTCCTTAGTTTGTCGACCACTGATGTTTACAATAGAAATTATATCTATTATTACTGTATATTCTCAGTTCCTTAGTTTGTCTGACCACTGATGTTTAACAATAGAAATTATATCTATTATTACTGTATATTCTCAGTTCCTTAGTTTGCTGACCACTGATGTTTACAATAGAAATTATATTCTATTATTATTGTATATTCTCAGTTCCTTAGTTTGCGACCACTGATGTTTACAATAGAAATTATATCTATTATTACTGTATATTCTCAGTTCCTTAGTTTGCTGACCACTGATGTTTACAATAGAAATTATATCTATTATTACTGTATATTCTCAGTTCCTTAGTTTGCTGACCACTGATGTTTACAATAGAAATTATATCTATTTATTACTGTATATTCTCAGTTCCTTAGTTTGCTGACCACTGATGTTTACAATAGAAATTATATCTATTATTATTGTATATTCTCAGTTCCTTAGTTTGTGACCACTGATGTTTACAATAGAAATTATATCTATTATTACTGTATATTCTCAGTTCCTTAGTTTGTCTGACCACTGATGTTTACAATAGAAATTATATCTATTATTATTGTATATTCTCAGTTCACTTATCTTAGTTTGTCTGACCACTGATGTTTACAATAGAAATTATATCTTTATTATTGTATTTTCTCAGTTCCTTTTTTGGACAACCACTGATGTTTACAATAGAAATTATATCTATTATTACTGTATATTCTCAGTTCCTTAGTTTGTCGACCACTGATGTTTTACAATAGAAATTATACTATTATTATTTATATTCTCAGTTCCTTAGTATTGCGACCACTGATGTTTACAATAGAAATTATATCTATTATTACTGTATATCTCTCTTCAGTTTTCCGATAGTTTACACCACTGATGTTTACAATAGAAATTATATCTATTATTACTGTATATTCTCAGTTCCTTAGTTTGTCGACCACTGATGTTTACAATAGAAATTATATCTATTATTATTGTATATTCTCAGTTCCTTAGTTTGCTGACCACTGATGTTTACAATAGAAATTATATCTATTATTACTGTATATTCTCACTGATTTTACATAGAAATTATATCTTAGTTTTCTCAGTTCTTAGACCACTGATGTTTACAATAGAAATTATATCTATTATTATTGTATATTCTCAGTTCCTTAGTTTGTCGACCACTGATGTTTACAATAGAAATTATATCTATTATTTTGACTGTATATTCTCAGTTCCTTAGTTTGCTGACCACCGATGTTTACAATAGAGACGATATGTGTTATTACTGTATATTCTTTGTCAGATTCTTATAATTAGTGATGTACGTCCAACACTTCTGTGTTGTCGTAGCTATGCGATTCCGTCTTTGCATGTTACAGAGTTAGCTCGCTCGCGGATAGGTACCTATTCTTACGTCAATTTTGTGTGCGCAATCCACGTCGTTTTCTCCAAAAAGTATGACGTCACGCTCTCATACATATGACGTCACAATCAATACCTACCCACAAGGGCAGTTAACTCTGTAATATGTAAATGCATAGTATATTCGATTTTCTTAATTATTCTTCTCTCATCACACAAACAACGTATGTGCATGATAATGTCGATGATATATATACCCCAGTATAGTAATGATATAGTGATGGCACACAATATTGTCATAAATTTACACATAACATAAATAGGAGCAAATCAAATAAATAAAAAAACTTAAAAGTGTAGATCATCAAATTTTGATTGGATTCACAAATTACCTGAACATCAATGATTGCTTATAGATCGTTTACGATCATCGCATAACTACCTCCTGTCCATCAATGTTTGTCTTTCACCTATGTAACTGGAAGTAACAATTTCTTTTTGTGATCTTTTGTCAAAGAAGAAGGCGATAGGTCTAGTTCCCCGGATCCCGGATGCTACATCTCTAAATATTATTACATCCCCGGATGTACTACAATACTGCCCCGGTGTGGTCGATATAGTTATCCAGGGCCCCTGTGGCTTGCATGGCGAAAGCAGTAGATATACCTCCGGCAAACATGGCGGGGACAGCAATGAACGACAGCCAGGCCAACAGCGCCATACCAGATAATCCGTGACCACTGTAACCATGGCAACAGAAATGTTTTTTCACTTTAAAATGATTAAAATTTAGACATTAATTGATAAAGACATATAATAGGAACCATACTATGTCGACATCAAACATTATAATTAATAACTATGTTATCGTAATAATATATTTACTTGCGTGTAGATGATATGATATGTAATATAGATGACATCTCTGCGAGGAATGTTTACTGAAGGAATTCCTTAAAGTTAAAAATGAACGCTAGTGAAACTGGGCCCGAGGAACACATACCAATGGCAATGCATTCTGATTTACTTAAAAGTAAAGTCTTTATTTGCTATCCTAATCTAAACAAGTCATTGATAAGAGCGCCATGATACAGACCAGTGAGTGCAAATACGAGCGCCATGATACAGACCAGATGAGTGCAGATACGAGCGCCATGATACAGACCAGTGAGTGCAGATACGAGCGCCATGATACAGACCAGTGAGTGCAGATAAGAGCGCCATGATACAGACCAGTGAGTGCAGATACGAGCGCCATGATACAGACCAGTGAGTGCAGATACGAGCGCCATGATACAGACCAGATGAGTGCAGATACGTGCGCCATGATACAGACCAGATGAGTGCAGATACGAGCGCCATGATACAGACCAGTGAGTGCAGATACGAGCGCCATGATACAGACCAGATGAGTGCAGATACGAGCGCCATGATACAGACCAGATGAGTGCAGATACGAGCGCCATGATACAGACCAGTGAGTGCAGATACGAGCGCCATGATACAGACCAGTGAGTGCAGATACGAGCGCCATGATACAGACCAGTGAGTGCAGATACGAGCGCCATGATACAGACCAGATGAGTGCAGATACGAGCGCCATGATACAGACCAGTGAGTGCAGATACGAGCGCCATGATACAGACCAGATGAGTGCAGATACGAGCGCCATGATACAGACCAGTGAGTGCAGATAAGAGCGCCGTGATACAGACCAGTGAGTGCAGATAAGAGCGCCATGATACAGACCAGATGAGTGCAAATAAGAGCGCCATGATACAGACCAGTGAGTGCAGATACGAGCGCCATGATACAGACCAGTGAGTGCAGATACGAGCGCCATGATACAGACCAGATGAGTGCAGATACGAGCGCCATGATACAGACCAGTGAGTGCAGATACGAGCGCCATGATACAGACCAGTGAGTGCAGATAAGAGCGCCATGATACAGACCAGTGAGTGCAGATGAGAGCGCCATGATACAGACCAGTGAGTGCAGATACGAGCGCCATGATACAGACCAGTGAGTGCAGATACGAGCGCCATGATACAGACCAGTGAGTGCAGATACGAGCGCCATGATACAGACCAGTGAGTGCAGATACGAGCGCCATGATACAGACCAGTGAGTGCAGATACGAGCGCCATGATACAGACCAGTGAGTGCAGATACGAGCGCCATGATACAGACCAGATGAGTGCAGATACGAGCGCCATGATACAGACCAGTGAGTGCAGATAAGAGCGCCATGATACAGACCAGTGAAAGCAGATAAGAGCGCCATGATACAGACCAGATGAGTGCAGATACGAGCGCCATGATACAGACCAGATGAGTGCAGATACGAGCACCATGATACAGACCAGTGAGTGCAGATAAGAGCGCCATGATACAGACCAGTGAGTGCAGATAAGAGCGCCATGATACAGACCAGTGAGTGCAGATACGAGCGCCATGATACAGACCAGTGAGTGCAGATACGAGCGCCATGATACAGACCAGTGAGTGCAGATACGAGCGCCATGATACAGACCAGTGAGTGCAGATACGAGCGCCATGATACAGACCAGTGAGTGCAGATAAGAGCGCCATGATACAGACCAGTGAGTGCAGATACGAGCGCCATGATACAGACCAGTGAGTGCAGATACGAGCGCCATGATACAGACCAGTGAGTGCAGATAAGAGCGCCATGATACAGACCAGATGAGTGCAGATACGAGCGCCATGATACAGACCAGTGAGTGCAAATAAGAGCGCCATGATACAGACCAGTGAGTGCAGATACGAGCGCCATGATACAGAACAGTGAGTGCAGATAAGAGCGCCATGATACAGACCAGTGAGTGCAGATACGAGCGCCATGATACAGAACAGTGAGTGCAGATAAGAGCGCCATGATACAGACCAGTGAGTGCAGATAAGAGCGCCATGATACAGACCAGTGAGTGCAGATGAGAGCACCATGATACAGACCAGTGAGTGCAGATAAGAGCGCCATGATACAGACCAGTGAGTGCAGATACGAGCGCCATGATACAGACCAGTGAGTGCAGATACGAGCGCCATGATACAGACCAGTGAGTGCAGATACGAGCGCCATGATACAGACCAGTGAGTGCAGATACGAGCGCCATGATACAGACCAGTGAGTGCAGATAAGAGCGCCATGATACAGACCAGTGAGTGCAGATACGAGCGCCATGATACAGACCAGTGAGTGCAGATACGAGCGCCATGATACAGACCAGTGAGTGCAGATGAGAGCGCCATGATACAGACCAGTGAGTGCAGATAAGAGCGCCATGATACAGACCAGTGAGTGCAGATACGAGCGCCATGATACAGACCAGTGAGTGCAGATACGAGCGCCATGATACAGACCAGTGAGTGCAGATACGAGCGCCATGATACAGACCAGTGAGTGCAGATACGAGCGCCATGATACAGACCAGTGAGTGCAGATAAGAGCGCCATGATACAGACCAGTGAGTGCAGATACGAGCGCCATGATACAGACCAGTGAGTGCAGACCTACCTCGTGCATCCTGCCCCTAGGCGTGCCCCGAACAGGAGAAGGAATCCCCCGAACAGAGCCATCGGGAGTTGTGGCCCCTTACTCGTGTTGAGTGTGTCTGACGAGACTCCAGACAAACAGGCACCTACCACCACAAACGACACGAAGAATACCTGCAAGGGAGGTAACCAGGAATCATTTCATTTACATCATGTTTACTAAACTCAATGTTTCAAACATAAATTATCTAGAGCAGATAATCTATCTTACATGTGATGTAAGACAAAGGTACTGATGAAGCCGACGATCCTATTTCTTTCATACTACAAATTCAAAATGGGTCAAATCACATATCATGTTTTTTATCAACTTACCTGCCACCAGTTTCCGACGCCTGACCTCCTTTTCGCCAAATAAGGAAATGTTTGAGCCAGTTTATCCGTGATCACCCATTGTGATACTATGGTGACGTAACTACTGCTGCCCCCTACCGTATCCTTGACAACCAACACCAGGGGGACCTGTAGTAGGCCAATGAAGGCACCTGTAGGAGGACAAATGGATGTTGTGTAATTTTATCTTGAATGTTATCAAACTTCAGTTATCACTTTGTATTCTCTTCTATGAGTTATTTGTATTACTATTCATGATCTCAGTTCATTGGCCAATTTCTGATAATGTATAGTTCCGTCTTTGGATATTGCAGAGTTAGCTCCCTTGCGGATAGGTATCGATTGTTACGTCATTATTTTGTGAGCGCAATTCACGTCGTATTCTCCGAAAAGTATGACGTTATGCTCGCAAACTCATGACGTAACAAGCAATACCTACCCGCAAGTGCAGATAACTCTGTAACATGCAAATACAGAATACTTTCCGTCGAATCTGTCCATCAGCATTTGGTGTAACTCTGATAACTTAAAACGTACATCAGTAGGCAATGAAGAATTTTTAATGGAGTTACTTCCCTTTCTATAAAAAATATGAGAAATTCCATTCTCAATTGAATATGATGATGTACATGGTCTCTATGACCTTTTTGCACTGGAAATCGATATGATTGATATTCTGCTTGCTGGCAACTCTAATAATTGAGCACTTAAAAAAACATCCGTCATACAAATGTTTATCGCTTATTGACATATAACATCTCAACTTCATTCATCCTTGAGTAACAACATTTAAGATTCATTCCTCAATAATTGATTGGAACGGTTCAAATTTAACATTTCAGCGGATGGTGAATACTAAATTTGAATAAAAGCTGTCGTCCTCTAAGCTTTACCTATAACATGATACAACTAAAACATACGTATTGACTTTATCAAACCATACATTGATATAATGTGGTCATATTTGGTGATCCGTTCTTGTGGTCCTTATATACATAAACTACATCTTCTTTAATTATACGCAGCATATTCGTAATTTGGAGGACTTGGTTGTATTATGATCGAACAATGACGAGAAAATCGTTCTGCAATGCACATGTTCTACTATGTATAAAAAATTGACATTTTATCTATATACAAGACCATTGTGATCTACGGCAGCTGAGTCATAACGAGGCTTTTACTGCTATCAATTTGTTATCACAGGGCTTTAACATAAATCATCATTGAATAATGATTTGGCTGAGACAAAACATTCCGCCGATGTGCCAAAATATAAATGAATATAGTGTATAAAATGTATGATACATAAGTATACAAATAAGGTGTATACGTCATACCTGATACATATAGTATACAAATAAATTGTATTAGTCGTACCTGATACATATAGTATACAAATAAAGTGTTTAAGTCATACCTGATACAGACGGTGGCCATCCCACGGCTGTCACCACATTAGCACTGGCTGGGTTTTCTCGCTATAATCCAAACCACAACACAGATTATAATTAACGTGTACGAAAATCTTAACGTGTCATATTTATCTTAGTACTGTAAATCGACTTAGTTTTGCGTGTGATGCTTTCTCGTGGATTTTCACGGGATATAACAAAATCGCGAAAACAATTCGCCGCGAAACTTTTTAATATAGAGGGCCCAGTTTCACGAACATTTTCTTAACTTAAAGGAATTTCCTAACTTAAAATTATCCGTAGGAAACCATTACAGAATTTAACTTAAGATTTGATTCCTTTGTAATGCTTGTCTATGGGAATTCCTTAAGGATGTATTCTTCTGAGGTTTCAGTCCCGTTGAAGTCTCGTTTCAACATAGACCAAAGAAGTTATGAGATTTTCAAATATAATTTATCAGTATATGTAGCAAGTTGCCAGATGCAAATTTTGTCAAAAAATTACATTTCTATTTTTAGTAGATTATTTTATACGGGGATTTTAAGAAATGGCCCATTTGGCGGCCATTTTGAAATTGTGTCTTTTTTTCGCTTCAAGTAGAGCCACAGTTTTACCATTTTTTCCTGAAATTGTTTTTACTTAAATCATCACTGCGCCATCATTTTTAGCTGTATTTAACTAATTTTTGCTGCAAATCGTTACTAGCTTAGTAGTAATTAAAATATTTAGCATTAATATGTGAAATGATACACTTTTGTGACTTTCTTTTTACATTTAATGATAATTTTGGCACTTTTATTTTTTTCTCTAAAATACTGAAAAATAACAAAAATTCAAATAGGGCAAAAAAGTAAGCACACGGACCCCCAATTTTCTTCCTGATTTAGAAAGAACAACCGTTTCCCTATTGATATGCAAAATAATAACAAAAGTTTAATACCAGAACTTTTTCTGTAAAGGGTTAAATTTGGCAAAAATGGCTGCAAATGGTGCATTTTTTAGCTCAAAATTAAGGGGTAGGGGTAGCATATGTTGTTATTCTGAGAAAAAATATTAGTCTATTTGATCAAAACTGATATATTTTTAAAGAAGACTACTAGAAAATGAATTCTACAAACATTCATACATATCAAACACCCCATTAGGAAATTATGGCTTTAATCTCTATCTTATATGGTCAAAACGGCAAAATTCCCATAAAATCCAATATTTTGTCAACTAGGTATCTTTGAGTGACAATAGCTCAATAACGAGCACACGAACATATGTTTTTTCTTCCATTTTCTTTTATGGTATATACTCCTTTTTCCAAAAATCTATATGAGAAAAAAAGTTTAATACAAGAAAATTTTGACTTCTCAGAGGTGTACATCCTTAAAGTTATGGAATGTTCGTGACACTGGCCCCAAGTAAGTTAGAACTGTAAAAGTAGCTAGTTGGTGAAATTAAATCTCTGCGAAAAAGTCTTTAAGCATAAAGACACGGTAAAATGAGTAATTAATCTTCTTTGTTATAACAGGTTATTATTAATAAGGACTATTTTCATTATCGAAGAGAACTTTCATGAATCGTCTTTCTCTTCATCATCCATTCCACATACAAGTTTTCGTTATATTGATACTTTGTATATTGTCCTATTCTCGTATTTTAAAGACGATGATGGAACAGATAAAACAATAACATAGTAAGATTAACGAATTAAATGCTTCTCACCAATGAAAATCATGTTTATTTAATTTCTTTTCGTTTTGACCAATCAGAATCCATGTTACACTTACCCCCATAGAAACGAGGTCTTTGTTCCAGGACCAGAAATACTCGATCAGGGCCACGATCACTAACAGTAATATAGCCATGGGTAGGGCCAGCAGTATGAAGGGTTTGTCTAGTGACGTGTGTACGCTAAAATCATACAATTATAAATATTTATATATGTAGGTATATTTCCATCTAAACACACATTCAAAGCTGACAATGCAATTTAAAAAGTATACATTTGGGATAAAAAAAATAATAAAGGTTTTGTTTCAATATTTTTTTTCCAATTCGTTTCTGAGACAACCCCTTGCGTTTCTAAGGACAGGCAGTCGCCATTTAGTTTTAACTCTGCTCGGATACACCACCGGGTACCGACCCCTATATATGCTCATAATGAGGCTTGAAAAGGCCCTTTTGGTGTCCTTTCCATGCCAATTAAAAAACTCGTTGTTTGAATCCGGCGAGTGCAGGTAGCGGACAATTGTTGGCAGGTTGGTAATCTGTGACAATAGAAAAAACAAAACATAACTTCCTGAAACAATCATTCTTGTAACTAAAACTAATTTATTTATTAGCTTATTAGACAAATGACTCCCTTGTTGTTTCAATTGTTCTCACATTTTTTGGGAATACTTATAAAATTGTGTGTACTATCTATATCCAAGCAGCAAAATGTGCACATACTTTGGGGATTTCCACCATAACCAGGTGATGCTGTAGTTTTGTTATCAATAACCTTCTTATCAAGTGCCTGGAGGGAGACTAGTGGTCAGTGTTTAGAATATGGACGGAAAAGAAATAAGGGGTGTGGGATTTTAGTTTCATGTTACAGAGGAATGTTGTGAAGGGAGTGTAATCTATTCTATACATCACAACCATTTCAGCATTGGATTATGTATTCAAAATTGTAAACTTGTATATAATTATATATAACTCTTCACTTGTTAAGTTGCTTATCTAAAGTAGGCTTGATCGTATGCAGCCTGATTATAGCAACATTAATTATAATTCAAAAGGAATTTTCTGTACTGATATATAATTTGAAATTTGCTCTAATGCTGTTAAAAGGTACTTCTTTATTAGAACTTTCAAACTCTATATCATATCAGACAAATAACTTATACTACTTATGAAATAATGTTATTATGTCTGTCGATGTTATTCAAACTTAATCTTTCCTCACCATCTACGGTGTATACGTACACTGACCATGTGGTAATGTTTACATGCAGCAGCAGAGGCTGGCCACTATAACCACCCCAATGTTTAAGTAGGACGTTCCCAGCCTTTCAAAAATAATATATTCCGTTGTTGCATGTACATAATGCGCATGTTTTATAACATGTTAATTATCTACATCTACATGTACCACTTTCAACCTGATCACAAATTTTGTGAAATATGTTTTTGGCATGTGTAATAGTACTGATAAATTGGCAAAGGTTTAGCTTTAGTTTGAACATGGAAATGGAACTATAAACATACACCAAACAATCTGTACATCACCACAACGTTAAAACAGATATAATATCATTATTACTGATCATTAACTAGTATATTATAACAAAAGTAACTCTACTTACAATTTTGATGTGGTCTTGAAGTAATTCTTCCTATATGTCAGCAAAACTCAATATGAATTCATGTGTGCTGGTCAGCTCCTGGTCAACTAGCTATAGAGTGTGGTCCAGATACAAATAGATGGGGTTGGTCTTGGCGGGAATAGTCACGTGACTCATAGCAGATGTGGATAATTGATAGTGTCCGCCAGCGGAAATTATCCGTGTACACGTAATGGTATAAGTATGACCAGAAGACCGAGTCAAAGATGCAAACATTAAATTCAAGTAATGAATCTCGCAGATACACACTGAGGATTAAGACAAAAAATAAAATAGGCCTAGGAAATAAAGAAAAAAAGTGTTTTTTTTTTTAATTACATCAACTCACGGTCATTAGAGAAATTTCTAGCAACTGTGTGTAGTACATAACATTGTTTCATTATTTTATTGAAAGTTTTTTTCTGTCACACGTCGCATTGGCCCAATGAAACTGTATTGGGAATCGGCCAATTTGCCAATAATGGGCCAACATTTTACCAATGTAAGCAGGCCAACCATTGGGCGTACAACATCGGACCAATACATAGATTTCCGATGACGTCACACTACTTCCGGTATGTTAAATAGCCGCCATATTGGAGGTGAAAATCAACAATGCGCATCGTTTGACCTAGAACTATATTTCTACTATTAATGTATTCAAAATGGTGAACTACTGTGCGATGATTGGTTGTAACAACACAGGTGGGAGGGACAAAGTTTCTTTCTTTCGTTTACCAGCAGTTATCACTTCGCAAGGTGAAAAGACACAAGAATTAACAGAAAAAAGAAGAACGTTGTGGTTATCTAAAATCAGTAGAGCTGATCTAGCACCATCGTCCTACCCATACCTGAGGGTGTGTTCTGAACACTTCGTGTCAGGTAGGCAATGCTACTATTTATGATATATGCCAGTGTTCAAATGTAATCACATACGGTTAATCATGTACATTTGTACCGTATGAAATAGACATAAACTTCAGCTTGATGAAGGTGGTCAGTGCAATATGTAGATGTAGATGTATGTCACTTTACATACTGTATAACGTGAATATATATTAGCGTTAGGCCTACACCCTGTACACGAGTACGTTCACGCGACAATTGCATTATAAGTATGAAATTGACCCATAGATATGACAACCAGTCTATTTCAATTTCTCGTACGTAGATTTACATTTTAACTTCGCTGGAATCATAATTCAAAATGACTCAAACGTGAATAACAGTACTAGTTTACAATATATTGATAAATAACGACACTATGCATTGAAGACTTGAAGTACGAATTACAAATTTAATATATCAAAATCTTCCAATATAATGAAGGAGATTGATTAACTGATAGATGAAAATGTAAAATGCAAGTATTCAGATATACTGATATATCAATACCAGCTGGGTGCCAATTAGATATGAAAATTATTTAGATGATAATTCAGTAGTTAATTTTGGCTGTTACTGTAAACTATTGACATTTGATCATTAACTTCTTTTCAGGAAAACCCTCTAGTCTATATCCTGAAAACTCCATTGACTGGGCTCCTTCTTTGAAGCTGGGTCATCAGAAAGTGAAGCTGACCAATCCAACCCCAGAAAGAGGATATCGGCTGAAGGGCAGAGTTCAAAAACGAAGAAATGTGGAAGCAGCACAATCTTTAGTGGCACTCTTCAATTCAAAGGAGATCATGACTGTTAATGAAGAATCAGAGGAACCTCATTCAGATATCCAGATGGACATAGTGGACGATGATGCAGATAATGAAAAATCAATGCAAACTGACCTTTCATCAGTTACAATTAATGGTATGGAGAATGAACTCAACAGACTGCTTGTTGAAAATATTGCCTTGAAAGAACAGCTTGCGGCTTCTTCAATTTCGGAGGAAACTTTCAAATTTGACGACGAAAAAGTGAAATATTTTACTGGATTGCCCTCATTTGCTGTTTTGATGACATTGTTTTGGTTGGTTGAACCTGAGCTCTCTACCTCACACAACAGTTCTTTAACAAAATTTCAGAAGATGATGATTCTTGTGCTTATGCGCCTGAAATTGAATTTGCCCGTGACATATTTGGCAGATAAATTTAAGGTATCAGCTTCCACTGTCTCAAGAACTTTCTTAAATACATTGAACATTATGTACATGATGTTGAAGCCACTTATTTATTGGCCATCAAAGGAGGAACGAAGAGAGACAATGCCTATGGAATTTAGGAAGTACTTTGGTCTAAAGGTAGCTGTCATTATAGACTGTTTTGAAGTCTTTTCAGAAAGGCCATCTGACTTGACAGCACGAGCTCAAACCTGGAGTTCATACAAACACCACAACACAGTGAAGTTTTTGATTGGTATATCACCACAGGGCACCATCGTGTTTATCAGTGATGCCTATGGAGGTCGTGCTTCTGACAAATTTATTACAAATGACAGTGAATTTCTTGACAGGTTGGAATATGGTGATTTAGTTCTTGCTGACAGAGGATTCGATATAGCAGATAGTGTCGCTCAAGCGAATAGTGAACTTAGAATTCCTGCATTTACAAAGGGAAAGGATCAGTTGGCTGCAATCGACCTAGAGAGTACCAGAAAACTGGCACATGTCCGCATCCATGTGGAAAGGGTTATTGGCTTAGTCCGAAATAAGTACAAGATCACGCATGACACTTTGCCCTTGGACTATTTCAGCTCGACTGATGAGTCAACACCTACGATTGATAAGATTGTTACCGTTTGTTGTGCACTGACAAATATGTGCAAATCTGTTGTTCCATTTGATTAGAAAATCTTCACTGCAGTACTTATAGTGTATTAGCTACAGATGGATATTGGGTTGTCTATCTCCCCTTTGCAATTATATTAAAATGTTCTCAATACATTCAGACATATTCATTGTACTATGAACTTTCAACTAACTTATAATTTTCAGATCACTTGTTTTTAATAGAAATATATTAATTACAAATGTGCGTACAACTAAAAGTTGAACAGATTTAATTTGTCTGATAGTAAGATTTAATTTTCAGATTCTGTACAGTACTTTATTGTATTTTGATATTGCTGTAAAAGGTGTGTACTTGCATTGTGTAACAACCTATAGCTATATTAAATTGTCAGTGTCCAAATATAGAATATTGTTTTCCTTTCTTCTCAAATGAAACCATGGACCTCAATTGTCACATAACTGATTCATTTTATATTAAATGCATTATTGTTTGTGAAAGACAAAAAAATCATGAGCACCAGTATTTGAAGTATTTAAAATTTTCAAATCTTTATATATTTTTAATGTATATTTGAATAAGTGGTGTGATAATCGAGTGTTCCTCAATTTGCTTTAATTAAAAACAGGCACTTGCATTAAATTTTAAAATGTAATGAACTCCATTATATTACTCTTTAATGCACATGCCTGTGGTTTTGACCTACAACTATATCACCCCTGCATCTAGTGTTGACTTGTCCTTGTTATCGGTTATAAACTATATTTAATTGTTAAGACAACCAATTTCCGATAATCAATTATGAAATGTAAACATTGATGATCGTTTCAAAAGTAGAATTTACCACCAAAATTGATCGGTTGCCACAAACAGATTACAAATTTCATTGATGGTGAAATTTCAACAGATTCCCAACACTACCTGCATCAATCCCAGGATCATTATCACTAACAGACTAAGAAACAAAATTTAGAAAGATGTCTGTCATATCCTTGTCTTCCTCACAGGTTTATTCTTATCTGCCCTTCAAATTCCTTTGATCAAAAATATTGCAAGTTTGAAAATATACTACAATAATATTTTATTTTAATGTTCAAGCAATGTCAGAAAGTGGTTACCCTACAAGGAATAGTAGGCATGAATTGAAGTATTGATCATGAACAGACATCTTTCTTACTTTGGTCTCTATTCTAGAGGTATTTATCAAATGATAAGTTAGTTAATGCTCCAGCATTTTAATTAACAGTACTTTTCCAAATCCCTTTTTCTATTGCCAAAATCGGGCAAGTTCTTAAATGACCATATGCATAATAATAACTTTACATGTAAGTTAATTTAATAAATTTGTAGACAATACATGTAAATATAAACAACGAGAAAAATCCTTTTCTACATTTTAATTATCTGTAGTATATGTGTATATATATTATATATACATGGATTTATCTTCAACAATATAGATAGAGCACATGTACATTGAACAAAAATTTTAAATGTAATGAACATTGATAACTTAACATGTACCTATAGCCATATCATATAGGTTACTTAATGCATCTCTACAACCATTTCATGTATATATTGGTTTTCACATCATAAACATAGTGTCATGACCAGTAGCTAGTCCACTCTAGTATATTGTTTAATATACACATCTTTCTCAATTCATTCATTATTTGTCCTTTTTCTCTTTCCACACCTTTTCTTACTAAACTCTGGTAAACGACTACAGTCGGGGCAAAACCACTTTCCTTTGGGAAGCTTTGACTTGGTAAGTTTAAGACAAGACAGATGAAACCACTGATATGGACAGTTTTGGTTGTCGCATGCCACCATCATGTCAGTTTCTCCTTGCTGACAGAAGCAGTATGTGTCTCTGTTTGGTTCACTCGTAGATGACTGTTTATTTCCAAGGTCATTTGTTGATGACAACAGTGGCGGTGTGTTTAAACGAGAAAAGAACCTTCCCACCAACTCTGGCATAATAGCCATAGCATGGAAGTTTTCATCTTTTCAGCTTTTTCTTTCATTTCCTCCCACAATTCGGTATCTGGTTCGATTCGTTCAATATGGACTTCCTTCTCTGTCCAAACAACAAAGTCTGCATATTCTTTCCCACAAAGATGTATCTGGGCTTGTACTTGATAGAAATAGGGATGCTTTTTCTTTAATGTCTTGCCTTCACCTGTGTCTTCAAGACATGATGATGTACCACTATAAGCATCTAGATTTGAAGATCGTACACAATATGGGCATTTGATTTCCACCACGCCTTCTCCACAGCAGTCACATGACACAGCTCCATCAGGTGATGCTCCAAATAGGGGAAAGTCTGGATTAAGTGTAAGCCCTACTGCCTCAACTACAAAGTTGTCATGAAGAGTCTGAAGGGCCTCGGTGTAGGTCTCCCTAGCAACCTTTTCGTGAGTGCATCCCCATGCTGTTGCAGCTGATGTAAACTTTGTTGATTCAGGATTGCAAACGGCTCTAATCAAACTTTCTGATGGTGCTGCAGGACTACTGTGACATGCTGTATGCATTCGTGATGCTGTTATCCGTCCAGATCTAAACCGGTTCCAAAGTTTACACTCTGTCTGCTGTCTGGTAGCTTTTTCAACACTTTCAGCCTCCTCCTTTGAAATTGACACATTAATGTCCTTACAATGTTTAAGAATCTCACTGAATGATGCTTCAAGCATGTCAGGATGAAAAAGTTCTGACAACACCTTTGGAAATCTTTCGTCTAATGCTTTTGGTACAAATGGTGCCTGAAACTCGTGCTTCACACTAAGTATTGCAGATTGTGCCCCTGTTTCACTTAGCTTCTGTAAGAAAGTTCTAATTCTATCCTCTGATGGTGGTTCAATTGTTTTTTTGTGGTAAAGTCCCTCTTTTCTGTAATGGAGTGTCTGTAAATTGGGAATCAAGATTCCTCTTCTTTAGCTTTGCAGAAGTAAAATCAATGTCTTTGATTTTGGCACATTTTACCCCTTTCACAGATGCTGGAAGCCAGTATGCCTTATCCTCTGTCACAGTCTTTGATTGTCTCACATTTGATGTTGCCTCAATGGAAAAAAGCATGGCAGCAATGTGTGTGCATGCCTCTCCCAATCCAGCCATACAGTTGCAGTGTGCAGCAAGAACTTTTCCGTCAGATTTGATAATAGCCCATGGCGTTAGTGGTGTGTCGCTGAGACGTTGTGAATGCATCACCTACAAAAGAAAATTTAGAAAAAAAAAATGAAAAAAATAAAGACAGGAAAATATCAAAATTGTTCATTTATGACAGTTACCATATTCCTCCCAATAAGAATCCCTGTCCCTTTAAGAACCCTTCATCCTTTTTGAGACCTCAATTTACTTATAAGTAGTAATTACCTTGATTTAACTGAAACTATGAAAACCGTACATGCATCGAATTCTGTATTCAATTTCTTTTGCAAATTGATTAATTTCTTAAGCTTACTCTAGATCTGTGCAATAATTTTGTGAAATGTTAGCTCAAATTTGGTCCTATTTAAACCCTTGTTGCTTATGGGGTAGATTGTATTAAGGTATGTAATTTATATTCATACTTCAACACCATAAAAATTATTTCTGTATTTTTTTTTTGTATAAATACATCAGTTATAATAACTGACCATCCCATTAAAAAATTCACATGAAATTTTTGCATCAACGTTAAAAATTATGTAATCTTAAGACTTAAGATTTTATAACCTATACTGCAGTATAATTTACCTGGTATAGGTTTTCCTCAGTACTGACAGTAGCTTATCTACGTACTTAAATGCTAAGTATTCCAGTATCATACTATCAATAATTTAAAAAACGGGAATTTTCATGAAATGGGGAGCCTATTGATATGATAACAACAATAATCAGTAGTATGCATCGCATCACGAGCTCACAAAAAAAAATCATAAAAACATAAAAAATATGTGGGTCAGTTGACTGGACTTACCCGTGCAGTGTGTAGGCAGAGGCCATCAATAACACAAACTTTCACGTCTCGCACCCATCCGTTAACAAACTGATTATATGCTGTTAATCCTTTGTATGATTTCATCTCTTCATGTGTATATGCACTCGTTGTGTATATTAAAAAGTTTGAAATGTCCGGTATGCTACGCGCGCCCACTTCTCTACACTGACAGACCATCTTTCTTTTGTAAGACTGTAGGGATCTTGATTTCCTATCAAAGTCAATTTATCGTCATATCTCCGCCTAGAAATAGTATCTAACTTTTCACGATACGTAAGTTCGCCTTTGGATAGCTTCTTATCCATGATGGATCATGCTTTCGGATGTTATAATGTTTATAAAATATCCCCGTAGGCTGACAAATCTTCGATAGGTGTAAAGTAAACAATGGCGAAGCTTCACCTCCAATATGGCCGCCGGTCACGAAGTGGGTCACAGGAAGTCACGTGACTGAGTTGTGTTTATTAAACTGAGTTATACTGAATACAACTATACATTTTACTGTAAAAATTGTACAAGTGTTTTCACAACAGAACCTGCGCTAATTCAGTACCCCCGTAAGACCATGTAATGACCTGTATGATATTTCAATGATTTAAATTCAGTTTTTGTGGCATTCACCTAAGCCTATATAGTTCCATTGTGGTGTATATGTCATAAGACCACTATCAATTATTTTTAATGATTGTAAAAAAATCAATGTTAAAAAACTACAAAACATTACTATAAATCAATCAAGTTACAAGATACTTGAATCTAGTAACAGTTTTAGTAAAAAACAAGATGGAGAAATAACGCTGTACAAAGAGCATTTTGCACGCGATTAGATAGAAAAATAATGTAAGGCAACTATATTTTTTCTATTTCTGTTATGTGTTTATATCTTGAATTTCATTATTTAATAAAATTCTCTTTGAGGAAACCTTACGCTTTAAAAAAACTAATATAGTACAAATAGTAATTGTCGCATGGACACATTTCTAGGGATTAACACATTTCAGACAGAGTTATCGATTTCAAAGTTATCTTTCAGAGAAAATAACAGAAATAGTTACATAAAACGAAGCGTAATTATCAATAAATGATGTATCTTTGATATCATCACTGAGAAATGAGGTAAACTTTAACAACACAAATGTTTTAGGTATTTTTTCAATTAGGGTATCAATTTGGGTACAGTATCAATTTGGGTACAACGTCCTTCTCCGGGGGGGCGTGCCTTGATTCACTTCGGTCTCCGGCGGCAGACATGGACGCTCTCTCCAATTCGGAGATCGCTTATAAAATATAATCCACCGGGCTTCCGTCCTCGACAATAGCGAGGCGCCAACATGGGACGTGACCCGCGAACCACCTGAGGTAGCGTTGACGTCACTAAATTTTGTGGGCGTCGTATGTTAGACGTTACCAGTTGAGTAAGTGAACAACACTTATAAATCCCAAAAGTATAATGTACAAAGGTGACAACACGCTCAGGCCCTATCTCTCGCACACCTTCCATACAACTCCACTCTCTCACAGACTCACGCCAGACCCGCACTAAACTCTAATCACCGTCTTTATAATACCAGTATTCTGGGCAAATATGGGCATCCTCATTCGATGACTGGGCGCACAGTTAGGCAAAGCCCTACTCGCCTATAATACATATTGGGCAGTTACATATAGTCGTTTGCCCATTTCATATTATGGAGCATGCCGTGTCCCAAATAAATCATCGATGCCATGCCCACTACATCATTGGGCATTTAGACCAGTATAAAAGCTACTTACGCTTTAGTATTTCTATACAAACTACATCTAACGGGTGGATAATATTAATTAAACCATCTTCGTCTTTAACACCACTTTTCCTAAGAGTCGCTGTTCTTCTTTTCTTAAGTGAGAAAAATTCCTCCCATGTGTTCTTTACCCACGACACATTCCTAGCAGTGTTTCTGGCCTCCTCGGGAAGCAGATTATGCTAATTCTTAAGGTGTCCTGTGAACTGATTTGTCCTCGTAAACACATTCTTACTATTGGCAATGGGGCACATCTTAAAAGTAATATCATCCCGGTGCACTACATTTACGTGCCTCATCAAATTCCTGTGATTGGCGTATTGTTAACCACATTCTTTACAGGCGAGCATGGTCGTTAGTTCAATTATAATAGTTGATTACTTGAAAACTATTTAGAAGTGAGGTAATCCCGTAAGTATTTTTGAGTTTGATATGTCGTCCGCCTCTGGATGATTTGGTGTGACTGGGCCGATTGTCCCTTGAACAAGGAGTTATTCTGATGACCAGTAAGCCGGCCGGGCACAGGTAAATCTGTCTATCACAGCGGGAGGCTGAAGAGTGTAGTCTGCACACATTTAGCTTAAAATTAAGGTCATCTAATTCATTTACACAATGAGTTAGGGAAACTCGTATTCGAGAAACCCTCTCCTTAGGTTCCACTTGCTCCTGGTACTCAAACATGAATCTGACTTCGGACTCGTTATACGCTCGGGATAGCCTTTATATAGCGGTCGTAAGCTACACCCGGAGAGAGACGATACACTATACGTAACACAAGACCGGTCTTATGAATACGTGAGTACATGACACAAATTCTGTTATCAGACCATACAAACTATCTCTATTTACGGACCTAGGCTCACTCAAATTAAGCTACATGTGCAACGATCGTAAATAGGGTGGTCAACTTTTAATGCTAGTTGACGGTACTGTTTACCATAAGGTAGTCGTAATTCGGCCGTCAAATATATTTAAGACATAGATAATCAGTGTTGATTTATTTTTATAGAAAATGTTGTAATAAATTCAAACTAAGTAGAGGAAAACTTCTAATGCACAAGATAAGGAAACGCCTCATTCAGTGGAACTCCTTTGAATTGATTAGACATATCTAGTATGTAGTCCTTCAATATTTGACTCGGCTAGATAGACAGTCTCTATAATATTTGACTGATGTCACCAACATAAGTCCCAGTCGCTTAAATTAGATCATTGCTGTAATATTAGACCGAGGCCATCAGAATTTGACCCAGTCGCTTAAAATTAGACTCGTCACTGAAAATTAGACCACCACTATAAAAATTAGACTTGGGGGTCATCAAAATTAGACCGGTCACTAAAAATTAGACCACAGCTGGAATATTATACTGTGGTCACCAACATTAGACTGGTCACTGAAAATTGGACCACCGCTGGAATATTAGACTGTGGTCACCAACATTAGACTGGTCACTGAAAATTAGACCAATCACTGAAAATTAGACCCGTCACTGAAAATTAGACCGCTGCTATAATGTTAGACTGGGGTCATGGAAATTAGTACTGTGGTGGTTAGTTTTAGACCAGTTTGCTCAGAATTTGACTTTTTTTTATTATTAGGTTATTTTCTATCAATATTAGGCCTGTTTTGAAAATTAGGTCAATTTTTTAAAAAAAATAGGCCTTTAAGGTCTTCCAGTGCAATGGGAT
The DNA here is from genome assembly GCF_041381155.1 of Argopecten irradians. NCBI lineage: Eukaryota > Metazoa > Mollusca > Bivalvia > Pectinida > Pectinidae > Argopecten > Argopecten irradians. Next base: position 44,087 of record NW_027187667.1, on the reverse strand, counting down.
TTAGATAAAATCCTGAAATATTGTTGAAACAATTAATATTAAAATAAGTGTAAAACTACAATGTAGATGATTTGGATATTTAAAATCAAAAGTGGTATACCAAAACAACATGGTTTCAGAATGTGGAAATTCGAGTTACCGGTAATGTTGTAGATAAGTGTTAAATGGTGAAATCATAATAAGGAGGAAAACTCTATCTGGGATATATACAAAAATTCTGTGATTGTGTTTTATTAAATCAATAGAGGATTAAATTCCCTTCATATTCATTGTGTGGGATTTTTTTTTCTTTATTTGGATTCAAAAATAATGGAATATTCCGACAGGTTTGTGTGTTAACATTATTATGGTATTATGCCTGGAGATATGTACTCACCCATATTGTGTAACTCCCATATGCTACCTTTTACTGTCTTATAAGTGACTCTTATATTGGAGCCACATATAAGACAGTAAAAGGTAACATATAGGACAGTTACAGGTAATGGTCCAATAATCCGGGAGTTAAAGTACAGAAATTAAACAACAATAGATGACATCACAACTATGTTTTAAGTACACATAACAATGTCCACTGATCTTTGATTAACATAAGTTCTCCTGATGTACACAACACATGATAGAAATATCACCATAGTATATATACATGTCTACAGGTAAAACTACAACTTCTCGAATCTTGGCTGCACAATAAAGGTATTTCTCCTCAAGCGATGTAATCTCTGGAGTCTGTGAGGAAGGCTCTGGGTTCTGTCCCCTGGCCGAGACACACCAAAGTCTATAAAAGTGGTAGTTTCTGCTCCTGCTTAGCGCTCAGCATACAGGGAGTGGGACGACTGGTTCGTCCGTTGTCGGTATAATGTGACTGGGTGGAGTGTGTTGCTTGGTGTATTCGGCGGCATGCTTCAGTGATATAGCACTATAAAAAGGGCAACAGTTCCACTATACAAGAAGACACAACATAAATATACCGCAGTCTCCCAAAACACGCACCTCGCACAACATACACGCAACACACCGCATACATGGGAGGCCGTCCTTACATGACCATAGCTGTTAATAGGACGTTAATTAATCAAAGAAACAAACAAACTCTAGATCAGTTAGAAGAGTCTGTCTGGTGTCAGCTGGAAGCTCAACGCCATGTTGTGGTACAAAAAACCCTAGCTTCTTCATTGATGTCGACACCAACATCATCCCTTGACAGACCAAATGACCTCAACTTTGCCTCAATATCACTAAAATGACCCGAGTTTTGCAACTCGCTCATTGTTGTGTGTATTGTCTGCACATTTTCAAACATGTCAAGCATCCAAAGCTGCTCTGGTGTACGCTGCGACTCTGTCCTAACTCGATGGTTGTTCCATGCCTCTCTGAAGTTGGTCAGACGTTGATTTACTTTGGGGACTAACACCAATTGCATGGCACAATTAAATGTCGGTCTTGCTTCCTGGATCAAAAATTCCTCTATCCTCCATATCATATAAAGGTTGTCCCCAACCTCAGTCTGGACATTCCTCTACAATCTCTCTATTATCTGGTTGTTGACATATCGACCTGTGATATGACTGTTCCTAGCATTGTCCCGCACCAAATTCATAAATAGGGCTATCTGAATATTTTCTCCTCCTTGGTCAGAACGAACTCTTGATGGCATCCATATTTCATCACTGCAGTGACAAAAAGGTCCAACACAGTGGAGGATTTGTTGTTGGTGCTACACTTCAAGTAGGTTACTAGTCTGGAATATTCATCTATGCATCCGTGTGTAACCATACTCCACTTGGAAGAATATGAACAATAATATAATGATAAAAAAAGGAAAGTAACTGATTCAGGTGAGATGTTCAAAACAACTTATTGTTAAAACAATAATATATAATATATATAATGAATACAGTAAACTGCTGTCACACAAAATGAATCCAAACAAAAACTAAGATCTTAAAAATTCATTAAAATTTCAACAACTTCATACCATTAATGGTGAATTATAAAATAAGAAACACAGAAAAGATAGATATCACACAATAACATATACCCTGTATATATCGTATTAGCGCCCCTCCCGTATTTTTGGGAAGAGTTTAAGTTACTTTATAAACGCCCAAATCCTAAAGATTTTACAATGTTTTACAATATGTGATGCCTCGAGCTCTAACACAACATTGTATCCCATATTGCATGAACTTGCAAGTCTTTTACATGTGAAATAATAAATAACATCATAATAATGCATGTCTCGGAGGATAAAATGAAACCAATATGCATCAACGAATTAATGTACCACAAGCATAGAAAATAAGAGATTAAAAATATGGCCGATTTTTAGCTCACCTGGCCCGAAGGGCCGGTGAGCTTATGTCATGGCGCGGCGTCTGTCGTCCGTCGTCCGTCCGTCCGTCAACATTTCCTTTAAATCGCTACTAGTCATAGAGTTCTGCATGGATTGTAACCAAATTTGGCCGCAAACATCCTTGGGGGAGGGGGAACAGAACTTGTATAAATTTTGGCTCTGACCCCCCGGGGTAGGAGGGGCGTGGCCCAATAGGGGTAATAGAGGTAAATCCTTTAAATCGCTACTTGTCCTAGAGTTCTGCATGGAATGTAACCAAATTTGGCCACAATTATCCTTGGGGGAGGGGGAAACAGAACTTGTATAAATTTTGGCTCTGACCCCCCGGGGGCAGGAGGGGCGGGGCCCAATATGGGAAATAAAGGTAAATTCTTTAAATCGCTACTTGTCCTAGAGTTCTACATGGATTGTAACCAAAATTAGCCACAAACATCCTTGGGAGAAGGGGAACATAACTTGTATAAATTTTGGCGCTGACCCCCCAGGGGCAGGAGGGGCGGGGCCCAATAGGGGAAATAGAGGTAAATCCTTTATATCGCTACTTGTCATGGAGTTCTACATGAATTGTATCCAAATTTGGCCACAAACATCCTTTATTGAAGCAGACCAGAACTTGTATACATTTTGGCTCTGACCCCCTGGGGGCAGGAGGGGCGGGGCCCAATAGGGGAAATAGAGGTAAATCCTTTAAATCGCTACTAGTCATAGAGTTGTACATGGATTGTAACCAAATTTGGCCAGAAATATCCTTGGGAGAATAAGAACTGAGTTTGTATAAATTTTGGCTCTGGCCCCCCGGGGGCAGGAGGGGCGGGGCCCAATAGGGGAAATAGAGGTAAATTCTTTAAATCGCTACTTGTCCTAGAGTTCAGCATGGATTGTAACCAAAATTAGCCACAAAAATCCTTGGGGGAGGGGAAAGAGAACTTGTATAAATTTTGGCTCTGGTCCCTCGGGGGCAGGAGGGGCGGGGCCCAATAGGGGAAATAGAGGTAAATCCTTTAATTGCTACTAGTCATAGAGTTTCTGCATGGAATGTAACCAAATTTGGCCACAAAATCATCCTTGGGGGAAGGGGAACAGAACTTGTATAAATTGTGGCTGTGGTCCCCCGGGGGCAGGACGGGTGGGGCCCAATAGGGGAAATAGAGGTAAATCCTATAATTCGCTACTTGTCCTAGAGTTTTGCTTGGATTGTGACCACATTTGGCCATAAACATCCTTTGGGGAAGGAGAACAGAACTTTGGCTCAGACCCCCTGGGGGCAGGAGGGGTGGGGCCCAATAGGGGACTTAGATGTTAATATTAAAATTCCTTCAGAAAAGAAACAATGAACCTGTATTCAGAACATTACTTGGCATTACAAACCAGGTGAGCGATACAGGCCCTCTGGGCCTCTTGTTTTTCATCCTTAACTTACATTTTGGTTCATTAATAAGCACCCCCTTTGTTACAATTATTTAAGCGGACTGTACGCTAATTTCGGCAGATATGCTACAAGAATACACTGGTCTGGTATCCCCATCAAAATTTTGACATTTACAATTCATTTCAATGCAATTCATCACAAGGTGAAGGAGAAGTCAAGCCAGCAAGTTTTCTTGGAGATCGTCGAGGAATAGACCGATCAGGGGCTAGTCTTTCATGTTGTTGGATATCAATAGAAGAGTCCAAGAAAGAAGCAGAAGAGGAGCATGACAATGACGCAAAGGAATGGGTTTGTTGATGTTGGAAGTCCAAGGTTGATTGTTAGAACACCATGGATGGTCTGGACCTGGAAGATCATAAGATTCTGAAAAAGTGTAAGAAGTTGATACAGGACCAGGTAGGTCAGTGTATCTCCTAGGGATGGGGACTGAAGTCTTAATTTACAGGACATTTTCTTCCTGGAGGCATTAACAAGTTGATACTGTTATTATTACTTACTAATGCATTTATACTTTGACTTTGTACCTAAAGGTGAATATGTTAACCAGCAATATAATCAACTATATCGATATAATAGTATATTTGAAACAAAAGAAATGTATTCTGTTATAAAACATACTTGTAAGTGTTTTGCATAGCATACAAAGTGGACAAACGATGTTGAACAAGTTCTAAAGTATTTAACAAAATGACAATACCGAGTACAAGTACAGTAAACAATTTTGTCGTAAATAGGCAGTCAGACTGGCACTTGTGAGTAAACGACCTTTCCATCATTATAACACCAGGAATACTTGATTTGTTCACTTTCACCAGTTATCAACATTAAAACTGGTCGAAATATTTGGATTGAAAGCTTCACTGAGGCATAGTCTGCATGTCGGAAACCAAGAGTAAACACTGTTGTCGTAAATACACTGTCGATGAATAAATTATCTTTCTACAAGAATAACACCAGAAACACTTCATTAATACACTAAATCATTTCACAACTACACTAGTTGAAATATTTGCCGAAGGCCTCACTGAGGCAAAGATTTGTTTAATTAAGATGCACAGCATGCACTTTGCTGGGGAATCCCGACCGGGGAATCCCCTTTGTTGATCACGTGACTTTTCGCGGGAAAAGAGTAAGGTGTTTACTCGGACTCTGCCTTGCCAAGCGTACAGACGATGTTAAATCAACTTGATGGGGGTTTATTTCATGTCTGTTAGCTGATTCATCAATCACTGCCAGTTTTACATTTCAGAATTAAGGTACGTTTTCAATTTTCACCATAGAATTAGCCTAAACTACCGGTTACACGAAGCAGGTCGTAAATTTTAAAATACCACAGAACCAAAATTTCTAGCTTTGGTCAATAACTAAATCACATCATTACTGAAAACATGGTTTAAATAACTAATGTATACCAAGTATTTCATGAATTTTGGACATAATTTGGATGAGTTTGAACGATCTTATTTTTTTGAATTCACTGTTTTCAGAAGAAAATACTGAGGGTCTATTTGTTCTTTTTTATCAAAAAGTCTGTGTTTTATGAGGATTGGTAACAAAAATGTTATGTTTTGTACATCTTAAACTATTATTGAATTAAAAAAATGTAACTTGTAATATGAATATCTGTAAGTTATCTTCGTGTTGGCAACAGAAAATTAGGCCTATTCAAAAATCGTAACTGACATGGAAGAGTAACAACCGGAGCTACCGAGGGGAGATAAATCACAACTATGTGTAATGCCCGATGTCGTTCAGGTTGGGAAGAATAAGAGCTCGAGATTACCCTGGTAATTCTCGGTATAATTCTGTTAAACAAAGCTGCTAACAATTGATCATTGATTGCTGTAACAAAAATACATTGAATATTTTGAAATACAAAGCATTTTATTGGTCTATATTTGCATGTAATTGTCTGGATTTTTATGATATATGTGTATTAAAAATTATAATTCAAATATGAATATGTGAAAATTTATTTTCAAATTGGATAGTCTTATATTGATGAAAAGTTTTAGAAAATATAAGATATATATTTATATAATTACCTTCCATTTAAACTTAAATATGAAATTTTAATTTATTTGTTTACATTTTGGAATTTTAAATACAGTATAATTATTATTTATGGTTCTAAAGATCTAGTATTTTTCTTAATGAAATTTCCTATTGTGGCTTCCATGCAATTAGCTTGTGATGATATCATTCATATAATTTTTTCCAGGAATAACAGAATGGCGAGGAAAGAAGAAAACAACCACAAGTACGTTTGACTGATTTTTGGAGATTAATTTGCACCAGTCCGACACTTTCATCTTTATCATTGGTAATTAAATATACTCATAAATATGGTAATGCATTGTGAATAAATGTTTGTGTGCAAAAGCAACTAATCAATTACAGTGTAATTCATAAATCTAAATGAATTAATATACCCAGGTAAATTGAAATGGTGATCACAATAGTTCTAATTGAAAAACCACAACCCTATTACATCATTCTAATATGTTAAAGATGCTCCACCGCCGACAGAGTATAAATGATATTCATCATTTGAATTAACACACACACAAAATAAAATGATTTGTTTCGCCATTGATGCATGCGCAATCAGTACTTCATTTCATATAGAATATAGTGACATGGAATTTTTTCGGGATGCAATTAATTATTTTTCATATTTTTAACTTGAAGTAAAATAAGAAGCTCAAACTTTTCAATGGTGATAAATGTGTAAAGTAAGTAACTTTTGTTACTGAAGAAAAATACTAAATCGTCTACTCCTGTTTTTGATAATGAAAAAATACCATTTGTCAGCGGTGGGGCATCTTTAACCCTTCCTGGTTTTGATTTTTAAACAAATTCATAATAAATGAATTATTATAATTGGTTGCTATCTTTCATTCATTTTTTTTTACTTTAACCAGGTTCTATACATGTGCAGATTGGAGTTAAAAATGGAGAAGACACTTCCCCATGCAGACATATACAGTACAAAAGATGAGATTATCATTAGGTGTGGTGTACATAATCCGCGATACCCATATATAGATTGGAACCTCCAGAGCCGTATCACTTGGTCAAAATCAGTAATACCAGTACAGATCGGAATAGATTGGAACAGTTCGGACACCTTCAAGCTATATTAAACGTGTACAGGTTAAAGATCAATATTTTAGTTTAGTAACTTTGTGATTACGAACTTAACAAAAGTCGTTAAATATCACAAAATATGCTGTTTTTCTTTTAATTTCTTTACTATTTCATTTATGCCAAAGAAATGAGCTTGGGAAGGTAATGTTATTTTTGATAATGAATATTTTAACACATATGTATTCATACAAATAATTGGGATGTCTAATATGGTATTTCTACTTGTCATGTGTAGTTTTGATCAGATACATCCTGTTTCATAATACCGTTATATAAGTTATTTAAGATAATGATGTAATAGATGATTTTATTTATTTCTGATTATTATGTGTACCATTCCATATTTACTTTATTTAAGAATGTATTTTAAAAAAAGAAATTAGTTTATATGAAATACAATACATTGAAATTTAATTGTCAAGTTTGTTATTTTTTCAGAAGTAAGAGCTATTCCAGTAAAAGATCTTTCACAAACCTCTGGACTCCAGTTTTGCTTAGAGATTCAAACAATAGTTGTTACAGCAATTTAATTTAATTTTGATTTAAGAAACGAATCCAGAAGTTACTAAAGATACTTTTGATGGAATATTAGCTCTTGATGTTTAGACACTTCAAATCCCCTTAGAGGGACTACTTCAAATGCACTGGTTTCCTCATTTACATATTTTAGACGCTTAAAATCCCCTTACCAGGACCACTTTTAATCCCCTTAGTGAGACCACTTCAAATCCCCTTAGCATAACCACTTCAAATCCCCTTAGCGGAACAACTTCAAATCCCCTTGGCGGGACCACTTCAAATCCACTGGTAAGCTCATTTACATATTTTAGACGCTTAAAATCCCCTTAGTGGGACCACTTCAAATCCCCTTAGCATAACCACTTCAAATCCACTTATTAGGACCACTTCAAATCCCCTTAGCGGGAACACTTCTAATCCCCTTAGTGGGACCACTTCAAATCCCCTTAGTGAGACCACTTCAAATCCCCTTAGTGGGACCACTTCAAATCCACTGGATAGCTCATTTACATATTTTAGACGCTTAAAATCCCCTTATGTGATCCACTTTAAATCCACTTTGACTACCAGAAATACGCTTACAGCTACATTTCATAATTGTGTTTTAAAACAGACCCACTTAAAATGCACTTATTTCCTATTGATTTTGGACTTGGAACATACTTATACTTCTAAACATTATCCACTTAAAATACGCTTGAGGTGGACTTAGTTTCCCCTTTAAAATGTTCTGGGTTTACAGGACATTTTCTTCCTGGAGGCATTAACAAGTTGATACTGTTATTATTACTTACTAATGCATTTATACTTTTACTTTGTACCTAAAGGTGAATATGTTAACCAGCAATATAATCAACTATATCGATATAATAGTATATTTGAAACAAAAGAAATGTATTCTGTTATAAAACATACTTGTAAGTGTTTTGCATAGCATACAAAGTGGACAAACGATGTTGAACAAGTTCTAAAGTATTTAACAAAATGACAATACCGAGTACAAAAAGTACATATATAAAAGAACATTAAAACAGCAAAATAATATGGGAATATATGGAGCATTATAAATATACTAATATCTTTATTGATAACTCTTCAAGAATCACATTATCAAAATATATTCAGTATTTGAATACATTGCACTAAAGACTGTCAGATTTAGCCAAAACTATATCTGGCCAATGAAAATGTTCATATCATTGAAAATTTTCTTCAAGACTGATGACATTATGAAAATATATTTAGCATTACAAATACATAGCACCAAAGTCTGTCATATTAGGCCCGAAATTGCCAAAACTATACCTGACCAATGAAAATGCTCATATTATTGATAACTTACTTCAAAATATATTCAGTTTTACAAATACACATCTAAACTGAAACAAGTTCTTTTCCTTGAACAGTTACTTTGCCTGGCATCATTTCCATTAAAACATCTTCCTGAAATTTCTCCTGCTTAGCGCTCAGCAAACGGGGTGTGGGACGACTGGTTCGCCCGTTGTCGGTATAATGTGACCGGGTGGGGTGTGTTGCTAGGTGTCTTCGGCGGCATGCTTCAGTGATATAGCACTATAAAAAGGGCAACAGTTCCACTATACAAGAATACACAACATAAATATACCGCAGCCTCCCAAAAACACGCACCTCGCACAACATTCACGCAACACATTGCATACATGGGAGGCCGTCCTTACATGACCATAGCTGTTAATAGGACGTTAATTAATCAAACAAACAAACAAAAAATCAATATTACCGTCATTTCCATGCGACAAAAGTACATTAGAAAGCTTTATGGGGGATTGCATAGCCGTTGACTTTGCATAGATGGGATGTTTTTTCTGGTGCAAATGATACGATCTTCGTGTCGGATTTTCCCATTTGGAATTTAGCCTTAAAGTATTGGTTTTTCCTGTGAGATTTCCACATCTGTAAGGTTATACATATATCCAAGTAATGACTGCGTATCTTCAAAGAGATTCCGTTTAGCCATGATGTGTTTGGATTGTTTTTGTTTCACTCGGCATCTTCAGCTGGTCTGAATCTGGCAGGAACTGGTGTAGTGTATATTTAGCAATCTGGAATGTTCGTAATTTTCCGTTACATTTACAGAAATAGATGAAGACTGTCGAAAAGTCCAGAAACGACCCATCTTTTGATCCGAACATTTCGATTATCTTCTAAAACTCAAATTATTTATTTCTGGATTCCAAGCCATGTGGGTATAAAGGGGAATGAAAAGGCTGATAAAGCAGCTAAGACTGCTCTTCGCCTCGCACAAACAGATTAGAAACTACATTACACCGACATCAAACCTTACATCCAGTCAGCCATTAATCACCATATTGGCATCAAAGGTGGTCTTCCGAATCAAATAAACTGTTTAAAATACAACCTACACTTAATCCTAATCTGTTCAGTCGGAGAGACCGCAGAGAGGAAGTTGTTCTCTCTCGGCTCCGAATTGGACACACATTTTACACATTCCTATCTATTGAGAGGGGAGGATCCTCCTACATGCCATGCATGTGATTCTCCTCTGATAGTGAAGCATGCTTAATTGTATTGATTTTAAACACATATTTTCAATTATCTCAAAGAGGATCGACATTTTTAACAAAATTTGAACGTTTCCTCATCGTTTCGTCAACATTGTGCATGTGTTTTCGCCAATACTATTTAATCCTATGAACTCTTTTTATTAAATCAACATTTACATTTTGTTTTAGTTTTTGCTTGCCTTTTTCTTATCCTGATCTTTTAGATACAGTCCTTGTTTATATCTTAACACTAATGTAGTTTGGACCCTAAATGACCTTAGATGTCGATGGGCCGAAAAACTCAAACAAACAAAAGGTTGCAAGGGAGGCTGAACAAGGCGCATGTATTAGCTATGAGAATCGATGGTTACCGACGTGGATGTTGAGTAGGAACGTCATTCGTCACTGTTGAAGATATTGGTATAATGACTGGGAAATAACGTCGACAGATTCCCTCGAAGCAGGTGTGAATATAGCCTATCTTCCCTCTTCTCTTCAAGATTCTGAAGTTGAGTCGGCATGAGTTCAATGGCGTTTGATGAAATGTCATTGTCTGGAACTGCAGTGGATGAAGTTGTAGATACTGGGCCTTTCACTGTAGCTCTGGATCTCTTTTGACGGACATCTTAAGAAGAAAAAAAAGGTCAAAAGGCAGACATGTGCAAATTATAGAAAATACAAGTTATTAGTAAAAGTTGGGTTTTTTTTAAACAAAATAAATAATTACAACTATCAATACTAATATGATATGTATAACATCAATATAAACGAGGTGGTCTCCATGAAAGCTGGGTCCACGTCCCGAGACTGGGTGCACTGCTCTCATGCGGATGCACACCACTTTTGGGGGTGTGATGTGCGTCTGCTTGATATCAGTGTAGCTGAAGGCTTTCACAGTAGCTCCCAATTTGAGCCAACCTGTTTGCCGTGGGTTGCATCTCGTATCCGGGGGAAGAAGGTCCTGGTGGTTGAATAGGTTTTGCTCTTTTTTCTTCCTTTTTTTACTGCTACACACCACTTTGGCTTCAAACTCCGGTTAGACGAGAGGTAATATGGGCCCTGTATTATCAATCGGCTGGTCATGCCGAGCCCTTGGTTCGTAGATCTCCAAGAAGGCGGTGGCTTAGGGTCAATCGTGAGTTTAATTTGGATTGTCTTGATTCTGATCGATCTTGCAGGTGTACAATCTTGCGAGCGTGCTGTCGCAAGCTTGATTTGAATTATGTTTGTTCGAAATATTCTTCTGAGTATACTATCTGTGTAACCCTGACACTTTGACATTGGATATCCATGTCATCATGAGTGTCCCCCTGTTGGGCTCCGAGGTGGGTGGGGCGGGCACAGCTAGCGAATTTTAATTAACTCTAAAAGATGGCTTCCAAAAACAAACAAAATGAACTACAACCAAAATCTCCCCAAAAGGAATCAACCACAAATCAACAAACAAAAAGCGGTACAACAAACACATTCCCACAGTTTTCTGGTCATGTCCTCTACACAGAGTGGCAAGACCACTGCAGGTTTATCACCCTTAATATTGCGAAAGGGCATCAAAGGCATTGCTGGAGATGTCAAATCTGTCAAGCCTTTGGGATCGGGTGATCTCCTAATAGAGGTTTTCCGCAAGCAACAAGCGGAGAACCTCCTTGGAACCAACAGTTTTGCCCGGCCTCAGTGTGTGTGTAAAACCACACTCATCATTGAATTGCAGCAAGGGGGTAATCAGGTGCCCAGCCTTGCGCAATGACAATGAGGCTGACATACTGTCATACTTCCAAGAGGAGAACATTCCGGTCTCTCTCATGTTAAACGCATCATGACGAGAAAAAGTGGGAGCTTGGTCCCAACACACACTTTTATCTTAACATTCGCTACACCAAACATTACCACAGAGCGTAACTGTTGGATACCAACGTTACAATGTCACTGTCTACATCCCTAATCCATTGAGGTGCCGTAACTGCCAGAGGTACGGCCATCATGAGAGCAATTGTAGACGGACAATGGTATGTCAGTACTGTGGCCGTGAAGGTCACGACGAAAAAGACGAATGTGACATTGTCAACCGTCACTGCGTCAATTGCGGGGGTGACCATGCTGCGTCTGCTCGCACCTGTCCTGCCTGAACTCGGGAGAGGGAGATATTACGGGTCAAATATACCCCAAGGTGTCTCTTTCCCCGAGGCTCGGAGGATAGTCGAGCGTTCAGACCTGAATGTGGCAACCTATGCTCAGATCACCCGCGCAAAGACGCCTGTTGACAGTGTCACCGTCAAACATGCGTCGGTCCAGGCCTTGGTTGACAAGCCTAACTGGGACAATGATGTCCCAGATATGGCTGATGCTAAGGCCTGTAAAGTAATCATTGGGGACCCGAACAGGTTCAAGTCGGGTCCATCTAAGCCACAACACAAAACCACAACAAAAAAAATCCACCTGCTGGGCCACCTGGAGCTAAAACGCCAATCCCACCGGCGTCTCCAGGACTTACACAACACCAAATTCAAACACCGAACATCAGAAAAAAAGTTACCGCCGCTCGTCATAGACGTGCTACATCTTTACCGTCTATTGACGTTAAAAAACTCCCCGATAAAAGCAAAGCGTCCAGCAAATACACCACCGCAGGAGCAACGCCAGACCAAAACCACCAAGGTAAAGCTGGCGAGGCTCCCTGCACTAAACAACAAACCCAGTAAGGGATCAGATGACCCTATCCTTGGACGGAACATCTATGATGTTCTATCGGACGACAGCGAGTTTGGTGACAACACATTTATCGCCACCAAACAACCTGCTTCAAGTAGTCCTGTCGGTCCGACAAACTATCCTCAAGGATCAATATAGAGACAAACACTATCATACAATGGAACATACGCGGATTTAAAGCGAACATAGAAGAATTAAAACATCTTTATACAAACAAAAAACCCATCCATATTCTGCCTTCAAGAAATAATGCTGAAAGACACCATCAATCTCCGACAATTTACACTATACACCAAAACTCCAACAACAGGTGGCCGCCCATCAGGTGGTGTGGCGGTGGCGGTGCATAAAAACGTTCCTCACAGACACATTCAGCTAGATACCACCTTGCAAGCTGTTGCTATAAACGCACAACTCTTCACCGAAAAATAACAGTCTGTTCTATATATTTACCTCCAAATACTCCATTTAGTTGTGATGAACTGAGTAACATCGTATCACAACTACCAGTGCCATATATTATCATGGGGGACTTTAATGGTCATAATAGCCTCTTGGGCTCCCCAGGCACTGACGATAGAGGTAGACGTATCGAAGATTTTATTAATAAAAAAACAGCTTATGTCTTTATAACACCAATGCCCCAACATATTTGCACCCTGCCTCTGGCTCGCTTACCCACATTGATCTATGTTATGCCATCCATCAATTCTTCTGGATTATGATTGGAGGGTCAACGATGATCTTTGTGGAAGCGATCACTTTCCAATTATATTAAAAAACATAGGGTCACCAAAACTTGAGGAGCCGATTCCTCGTTGGAATCTACATAAGGCGGACTGGGTTCAATTTAAAAATTTGTGTGCAGAGGAGCTCATTGAGGATAAATTTTTTGAACCTAGATGACCCCATTAAAATTTTCACAGAAGCGCTCACTTCTATCGCTACAAAAAAACATACCAAAATCCGTGCCAAAACCAACAAAGTTTCGTCTCTCAAATGATTCATTTATCAATAGATCTGGTAGAAATTCCGTTCTGAGGCGGTACTTGGCTTCGCCAACCGTCTCTAACTATAACAATTTTAAAATTTGGAGAGCAAAAGCTCGAAGGTCTATCAAATCCGACAAGAAAAGTACTTGGAAAGAGTACGTCTCAAAAATTTAATTCCAATACATCTTCGAAGAAAGTTTGGGGAAATGATTGGAAAAATCAGTGGGAAAAGAAAAGCAACACCATCCTCCCACCTCATTAACAACAATAAAATATTTTTCTTCAAAATCCGAAATAGCTGACGCCTTTGCCAAAAATTTTGCTAAAAATTCATCCATCAAAAATCATTCCAAAAAAATTTCAAAAATTTAAAAAGGAAAAGGAAAAGAGACGTCTTAATTTTAAATCCTCCAATAGTGAAAGTTACAATAGGCCTTTCGAGATACCAGAATTGCTCGAGTCCCTTGAGAAATCAAAGGACTCGGCAGCTGGACCAGACGAAATTCCATATATGTTTTTAAAACAATTACCAGACTCTTCACTAAAATGTCTTTTAACTATATTTAATCAAGTTTACTCTTCTGGCAAAATTCCTGAATCTTGGAAGGAATCTACTATTATACCCCTTCCGAAGCCCGGGAAAGATGCTACTGATGCCAATAACTATCGTCCTATTTCATTGACGAGTTTTTATTTGTAAAACTCTAGAACGTATGATAAATACCAGATTAGTTTGGTTCCTGGAATCAAACAATATTTTAAGTCCTTTGCAAAGCGGCTTTAGAAACCGCAGGGGAACGGTAGACCACTTAGTTAGACTAGAAACATTTATACGAGAAGCATTTGCCAAGAAAGAACATCTTGTGGCCGTATTCTTTGACCTTGAAAAGGCATACGACACAACTTGGCAATATGGAATCATGAACGATCTCCATGATATCGGTATACGTGGTAATTTGCCAAAGTTTATATCAAATTTTATATCTGACAGGCATTTCAAAGTTCGAACGGGTTCAACTTATTCAGAAACAGAAACACAGGAGATGGGCGTCCCTCAGGGTGGTATCTTGTCCGTCACACTTTTTGGACTAAAAATTAACAGTATAACCAAATGTCTTGGCCAATCTACGGAAGGGTCTCTATTTGTGGATGATTTCTTGATCTGTTACAGATCAAAAAACATGCACACTATAGAACGACAACTTCACAACAATGTTTAGGCAAATTACAAAATTGGGCTGACGAAAATGGCTTCAGATTTTCAAGATCAAAAACTGTCTGTATGCACTTCTGTCACAAAACGAAAAAATGTGCACACAATGATCCTGACCTCAAGCTGTACACTCAATGGAATTAAAATTCCAGTAGTTGAACAAACTAAATTTCTTGGATTAATATTTGATTCGGACTAATATTTGAAATGCTTCTATTCGCTTGAAACTGTTCTAATTTGTGTCTTTGTATTCAAAGGACACTGCGTCTACGTTCCATCTCTAACGACGATCGACGAAAACCATTTTTAGGGGCATTATAGTATGCTCAACATCTGAAAGCCAACAAATCTGCAAATATGTTGTAAGATCCACATCAAAGATGTTGCATAAGCATCATACCAAACATTTGGCATATTGTTTGTTATGCGGAACTTAGTATATTCAATACGAGTCCCACAGAGATAATATCATTTTAGGGCCAAAATTGGTGTCATGAATCAATACAGGCTTTGGTAGAATTCACAAATTTGAGTGTGGAAGTTTTCCAGGAAAGTCAAAACCAGACTAAATTATTCCTTATGCCTTTGGGAGGCATAAGGCTTTAAACCATAATTTCATAAAAAAACCTGAAGGTTTGCATCAGATAAAAATAAATTTGGCTAATGCACATGAGGCCTTGTATTGACTCATGCACAATGTTCTACTGAAACATGAAATGTGTCATACGATGTATGGATGACAGAAAAAGTTCATATTTTGCTTAAAATGAGGCAGATTTAAAAATACGATTATGTCTCACGCATCAGTGAAAAAGTGTACATGTCGTCGCAGACATTCATATAGTATTTATCTCCGTATGTGTTTTCTGGTCAATACAAACAGTTTATGACAATAAAATATGCTCCCAACTGTGAGAGGAGGAATCACATGAAACTATGGCTAGGAGGATCCTACGGACCCCTCTCAATAGAGATCGTAATGCGGATTCCAGTTCGGAGCCGAAAATGTGTGTCCGATTTCAGGAGCGAAAGAGGAGACAAGGATGAAACATTGTCTCTGGCGTCTCTCTCAGTCGGTGGACGTTTAATTTGATTAAAACTAGGTTGACATTTTGGAAACTACCATACATTTTATGTCGGTGTTTCACGGTTGTCCAAATGTGGTGTGGCCAATGGTGTCCATGGCTGATGAATTGCAAGGTTTTGAGTGTACTGTACAGTCTTTCGCTTTGGTAGTTTCAAATCTGTTTGTGCCTAGGCAAAGAGTCAGAGTCTTAGCTGCTTCAATCATGCCTGTTTCACCGGCAAACATGCGTTCCCCTTGAACCCAACATGACTGGGGAATCCCCAGAGATAAATGTAAATTTGAGTTTTAGAAGATAATCGAAATGTTCAGCATTAAAAGATTTTGGATTCCCCTCTAGAGATAGTATTTCTTAAGTTCTGATTGTTGTGAAGAACCGAAAGACAAAGTCTGAACACAAGATGATTCTAACTCTTCAATGCGGTTGTTCTTCGATATGGTCAAGCGCCCAGACCGATAGCACATGCTTCATGCAGTAGATTTTTAAATGGGAGGCAAATATTTATGGAATGTTCTCGGATAGAAAAGAGCTTTGATGTCCGGATGAGATGTACAAGTTTATGTCTGCCGCAATCTTTGTATCAAGGCCATCTTTTGATCCGTCAGTGTAGATCTCAGCTGAACATGGTCAGGGAAAGCCCACCGCATGCAATCCCGAGAAAGGAGGATTTGTGTTCTTCGTGTTAATGCACTGGATTGTTGCCCACTCTCATTCTTGAGAAGTAAATTGATATTTAGGCAGGTGTTTTGAAGATCCTTAGCTTGGTGGTACATCTCTCACCGATACGGTGTACTCGTCAATGGTTTGTAGTCGAAAGGCACCTTATATTAATGGCCGTTCCAGCAAAAAATTTTCGAACATTTCTGATGCCAAATGTTGGTTATGAGCTTTTGATTTTGTGTAAATATTTATTTTGTGTTGTGGATTGAATACAAGGTTAAATGCAGGATTTTTGGGTTGGATTTCAGTTGAGCAGCATACTGTACAGGATAATTTCTTTCGTCGATCGTCTAGAGATGGCTCATTAGCTTCTCCACATGGAGACTCTACACAGGTGTTTGTTCGATAAAAGCACTCCATGTGCCAGAGCAGTCTGATTCTGTATAGGGTCAAGCATTGTAGATAGACGCATCGAGCCGATTCCATAGACAATTAGAGGCGTAGTCAAGTTTTGATCTAATAAGTGCCGATAGATACTAGATAGAGTTTCACGGTCTGCCAACCCAATCTGAATGGGAAAGAACTCGTTGAATGTTCAGCGCCTTCGAGCACTTATCCTTCAGATGTTTGATATGTAGGGCGTTAGAATTGTACCTGCTGCCTCCTATTGACTGATCGTAATAGGCGACTAAATTAGGTATCTTACTCTTTTCTCTTATTCCTAACTGACTTTATCTTTCTAATGCCTCCCTTGGCAACACGCATCAATTTGGCCTTGAGTTGAGGTTCGCCGCCTCTGTGAGGGAAGGCACTGGGGTTGTCCCTGGCCGAGACACAACCAAAGTCTAGAAAAGTGGTAGGTTCTGCTACCTGCTTAGCGTTAAGCTTAACAGGGGTGTGGGGGCACGATGGGTCGCCCGTTTGTCAGTTATTAATGTGACCGAGCGGTGGTGGGTGGGGTGTCTTGTGGCTTGGTAGTCTTCGGCGGGCATGCTTCAGTGTTATTAGCTATTTAAAAGAGGCATATAGTTCCTATATACTAGAATGACACAACACGAACATACCGCAGTCTACCAGTACACATCTCACCTCCGCATAAACATACACGCACTCACCGCATTACTTGGGGAGGCCGTCCTTACATGTCCATTGCTGTTAATTTGGACGTTAATAAATCAACAATACTCAAACAAAATGGTGGAACAAAGGACTAGTTTCGATCAAATATTAGTCCAAGAAAATTAGTTTGTTCAGAACTACTGGAATTTAATGCCATGGAGTGTGAGGTCAAGGATCATTGTGTGGCTTCGTTTTTGACAGAAGTGCATACCTGACAGTTTTGCTTCTTTGGAACAATCTAAAAGCCATTTTTTCGTTCTGACCAATTTTTTAAATTTGCCTATAAACAGTGTTGTAGGTTTGTCGTTTTTCTATCAGTTGGGCATTGGTTTTTTTGATTCTGGTATAACAGGGGGATATTTCCTAGATAATTCCTATTTCCTATACAATTGAGGTGATACCTTTCACGTTGTATTGGGGCATAGGGACAATTTAGGTTTTTTAATGCTGGGCTTAATTTTTAGTTTCCCAAAAAGTTGTGGTGATCGGGACAGGATTTAACACACCCTGAGGGGACGGGGCCCCCATATCCTTGTGTTTCTGGTTTACTAGAATTAGTGGTTCGAAAAAACACACACCGTTCAGGGATACTTTGATAAAATTGCCTGTTAAGATATAATAATTTTGGTTTAAAAATTTTGGCTAAAGTTACCACGCTATTACCGTTTTTGTCACTCTGGGTGGACTCGTTTTTTCATTGAGTTCCATATTGCCAATTAAGTTTGTGGCTAGTATGGTCCCTTTTCATGGTCAAATACGGTAATACGGAGGGGACAGGTTGTTTATTTCCTTGGGCTAAAAATGCTTCTCGGTATATATGTTTTCTTAGGTCTAAATCTTTGTGGGTCTTACCGTTTCCCCTTGCACAGGTTTTCTAAAAGCCGCTTTTGCAAAAAGGGACTTTAATAAATTATTGTTTGATTCCACAGGGGGATACACAAAAATACCTAATCTTGTATTTATCTTTATCGTTCGTTTCAGGGACGTTGTTCAAACATTTTAACCAATTCTTAGTACTATTGGGATACATTAGGGGTTCGATTAGTTAACTTGGGGGGGGACCCCTTTTTTTCACCTTGCATCTTTTTCTTCTCCCGGGCCTGGGGGCCCACTCTTTCGGAGAAGGGGGTTTTTTTTAATAGTAGTTTTCCGTCAAAAGGTGGGGGGCACTCGGGTGAATTTTGGACCAGATGGAGGTAATCTTTTGGGATTATAAAAATATTAGAGTTTTAAATAAAGACATTTTAGTGGGGAAAGGTAAAGAGATTTCTGGGTTATTGTTTTAACAATAAAACATATTATGGGAATTTCGTCTTGTCCAAGCTTCCGGGGAGAGTCATTTGGATATCTCAAGCGGACTCACGGGGGGAGCATTTGCATGGTATTTCTCGAACGGGGGGGGCCCTTATTTGTTACTTTTACACTATTTGGTGGATTTTAATAATTTAAGGAACGTCTCTTTTCCTTTTCCTTTTTTAACAATTTTTCGAAAATTTTGTGGTGGATCGATTTTTTGAAGGATGAAAATTGTTTTTAGCAAAAAAAAATTTCTTTGGCAAAAAGGCGTCCAGCTTATTTCGGATTTTGAAGAAAATTATTTTATTGTTGTTAATAGAGGTTGGGGGGGAGGATTGGTGTTTGGCTTTTTCTTTTCCCACTGAATTTATTACACAAAAATCATTTTCCCAAACTTTCTTCCGAGATGTATTCTGGATAGTAATTTTTGAGACGTACTCTTTTCCAAGTACTTTTCCCTTGTCGGATTTAGACTAAAAGTACCTTCGTGAGCTTTTGTGCTCTTCCAAAAAATTTAAAATTGTTATAGGTTTAGCAGACGGTTGGCGCGAATGCCCAACTCCCCCGTACAACCCAACCGCCCTCAGAGTCGGTCAATTTCTAACCAGATCTATTGATAAAATGAATCCATTTGTGAGGACGAAACTTTGTTGGTTTTGGGCCACGGATTTTGGTATGGTTTTTGTAGCGATTAGAAAGTGAGCGCTTCTTCTGTGGAAAATTTTTAATGGGGGGGTCATCCGTGGGGAGGTTCACAAAATATATATCCTCAATGAAGCTTTCCCCTACTGCAACACACTACTTTTTTTAAAAATTGAACCCAGTCCAGCCCTTATGTATAGATTCCAACGAGGGTAATCGGGGGGGGGCTCCTCATAGTTTTGGTGGATACCCTAATGTTTTTTAATATAATTGGATAAAGTGATCTCCCGCTTCCCCCCACAAAAGATCATCGTTGACCCTCACCAATCATAATCCTGAAGAATTGATGGATGGCATAAACGATAGATCAATGTGGGTAAGCGAGCCAGAGGCAGGGTGCAAATATGTTGGGGGGGCCATTGATTGGTGTTATAAAATAGACATAAGCTGTTTTTAATAATAAAATCTTCGATAACGTCTACCTCTATCCGTCAGTGGGGGATGGGGAGCCCCAGAGGCTAATATTTATGACCGTTAAAGTCACCCATGATAATATATGGCACTGGTAGTTGTGATACGATGTTACTCAGTTCATCACAAACAAAATGGAGTATTTGGAGGTAAATATAATAACGAACAGACTGTTATTTTTTAACGGTTATGAAGGTGAAGAGTTTCGCTTATAGCAAACAGCTTGCAAAGGTGGTATCTAGCTGAATGTGTCTGTTGAGGAACGTTTTTTATGCACCCGCCAACCCACCGCCACAAAAAAAAAAACCAAACCACCTTGATGGGCGGGCACACCTGTTGTATGGGATGGAGTTTTGGTGTTATAGTGTAAATTTGTCGGAGATTTGATGGTGTCTTTCAGCATTATTTCTTGAATGGCAGAATTATGGATGGGTTTTTTTTGTTTTGTAAAAGATGTTTTAATTCTTCTATGTTTCGCTTTAAATACCGCGGTATGTTCCATTGTATTGATAGTGTTTTTGTCTCTATAATTGATCCTTGAGGAATAGTTTGTCCGGACACCGAACAGGACTACTTGAAGCAGGGGTTGTTTGGTGGCATAAAATGTGTGTTGTTCACATAAAAATAACCTCGCTGTCGTCCGATAGAACATCATAGATGTTCCGTCCAAGGATAGGGTCATCTGATACCCTTACTGGGTTTTGGTTTGTTTAGTGCAGGGAGCCTCGCCAGCTTTACCTTGGTGGTTTTGGTCGGGCGTTGCTCCTGCGGTGGTGTATTTTGCCTGGACGCATTTGCTTTATCGGGGAGGTTTTTTTTTACGTCAAATAGGACGGTTGAAAGATGTAGCACGTCTATGACGGAGGCGACGGTCGGTAACTTTTTTTTCTGATGTTTCGGTGTTTGGAATTTTGGTGTTGTGTAAGTCCTGGAGACGCCCGGTGGGATTGGCGTTTTTTAGCTCCAGGTGGCCCAGCAGGTGGATTTTGTTGTGGTTTGTGTTGTGGCTTAAGATGGACCCGACTTGAACCTGTTCGGGTCCCCAATGATTACTTTTACAGGCCTTATGCATCAGCCATATCTGGGACATCATTGTCCCAGTTAGGCTTGTCCAACCAAGGCCTCTGGACCGACGCATGTTTTGACGGTGACCAACATGTCAACAGGCGTCTCTTTGCGCGGGTTTATCTGAGCATAGGTTGCCACATTCAGGTCTGAACGCTCGGGACTATCCTCCGAGCCTCGGGGAAAGAGACACCTTGGGTATATTTGACCCGTAATATCTCCCTCTCCCGAGTCCAGGCAGGACAGGTGCAGACGAGGGAACAGACGCAGCATGGTCCTGTACCCCCGCAATTGACGCAGTGACGGTTGACAATGTCACATTCGTCTTTTTCGTCGTGTACGTGACCTTCACGGGCCACATGTACTGAACATAAAAAAAAAAAAAACCATTTTCCGTCTACCAATTGCTCTCTCATGATGGCCGTACCTCTGGCAGTTACGGCACCTCAATGGAAAATTAGGGATGTAGACAGTGACATTGTAACGTTGGTATCCAACAGTTACGCTTACTGTGGTAATGTTGGTGTAGCGAATGTTAAGAGTAAAAGTGTGTGTTGGGGACCACAAGCTCCCACTTTTTTCTCGTTCCCCTCTCCCTCGTCATGATGCGTTTAACATGAGAGACCCTGGAATGTTCTCCTCTTGGATTGAATATGACAGTATGTCAGCCTCATTGTCATTGCGCAAAGGCTGGGCACCCCCTGATTACCCCCTTGCTTGCTGCAATTCAATGATGAGTGTGGTTTTACACACACACTACTGAGGGTGCCGTGGGCAAAACTGTTGGTTCCAAGGAGGTTCTCTCAAGCTTGTTTTGCTTGCGGAAAACCTCTATTAGGAGATCACCTCCGATCCCAAAGGCTTGACAGATTTGACATCTCCCAGCAATGCCTTTGATGCCCTTTCGCCGCAATATTAAGGGTGATAAACCCTGCAGTGGTCTTGCCACTCTGTGTAGAGGACATGGACCAGAAACTGTGGGAATGTTGTTTTGTTGTAACCCATGCTTTTTGTTTGTTGATTTTGTGGTATGATTCCTTTTGGGGAGATTTTGGTTGTAGTTCATTTTGTTTGTTTTTGGAAGCCCATCTTTTAGAGTTACATTTAAAATTCGCTAGCTGTGCCCCCCACCCACGCTCGGAGCCCAACAGGGGGCACACTCATGATGAACAAGGATATCCAATGTCAAAGTGTCCCAGGGTTACCACACGAGTAGTATAATCGGAAGAATATTTCGAACAAACATAATTCAAATCAAGCTTGCGACAGCACGCTCGCAAGATTGTAACACCTGCAAGATCGATCAGTATCAAAGACATTCCAAATTAAACTCACGATTGACCCTAAGCCAATGCCGCCGCACCTTCTTTTGGTAGATCTCTAAACGGAACCAGCAAGGGTCTCGGCATGACCATCCGTTTGATAAGACAGGGCCCATATTATACCTCTCGTCTAAACCGGAGTCCTGAAGCCAATAGTGGTGTGAAAGCATTAAAAACAAAGTAAGAGAAAAAGAGACAAGAACCCTATTCAACCACCAGGACCTTCCTTCCCCCCCCGATACTGTAGATGCAAATACCCCACGGCTAACAGGTTGGCTCAAATGTGGAGCTAAACGGTGAAAGCCTTTCGGTAGCTAAACAACTGATATTAAAGCTCATGAATCTCAGTTCTTTAGGGGGCGGGCTGCAGGCAGTGCACCGACAGGCCCCCCAAAAGTGGTGCTATTAATGCATCTCCGCAAGAGACCAAGACCACGGGCACACCCAGTGCAACCCTTCTTCAGTCTTTTCCGGGACGTGGACCCCAGCTTTCATGGAGACCACCACCTCATTTAGATTGATGTCTATAACATTTCAGATTAGTATTGATAGTTGTAAATTTTTTAATTTTTGTTAAAAAAATAACAACATTTAATAAAAATTACCTAAAATTTTAACTAAGAACTTGGATTCCTCTCCTAAAATTTGTACATGACCCTGCCTTTTGGACCTTTATTTTTTCTCTTTAGGTTGTCCGCTCATATTGAGATACAGAGCTACAGTTGAAAGGTCCCATTATCTTCAACTTCATCCTACGCGCATTTCCATGACATTGACATTTCATCTAAACGCCATTGAACTCATGCCGACATCAAAACTTCAGCGTATCATGAAGAGAAAGTGGTAGATAGGCTATAATTCTCCAACAACTGCTTCGAGGGAATCTGGTTTCGTCGTTTATTTACCCAGTCAATTTAACCAATATCTTCAACAGTGACGAATGACTTCCCTACTACATATCCACGTCGGTAACCCTCGATATCTTAAGGCTTATTCAGCTTGCGCCTTGTTCAGATAGCCCTCCCCTTGCAAAACCTTTGTTTTGTTTGAAGTTTTTTCAGCCCATAGCCATCTAAGGTCATTTAGAGGCCAAAACTATACAAGGCAAGATTGCAATTAGTATTAAGATAGATAAACTAGGACTGTACTCTAAATAGATCAGAATAAGGATAAAGGCAAAGCAAAAAACTAAAACAAAATTGAATTTTGTTTTGAATTTAATAAAAAAGCGTTACCATAGGATAAAAATGTATTGTCGCATTAAACCCATGCACAATGTTGACGTAAACGATGGAGTAAAAAACGTTTCCAAATTTTGTTAAATATGTCCGTTCTCGTTCTCTTTGAGTTACATTTGAAAAAACGATTATTTCCTCAACCGGAATGGGAACTAAGTGTACATGTAGGAGACCTTCATAGGTACTCTATCTCGTATGTGGTTTTTAAAATCAATTATCAATTAAAGCATGCTGTTCAACTATCACAGGAGAAACTACATGCTTGGCATGTAGGAGGTATCCTTCCCCCCTCTCAATGAGAAAGGATTTCGTAAAATGTGTGTACCAATTCCCGGAGCCGAGAGAGAACAAACTTCCTCTCTGCGGTCTCTCGGATACTGATACAGATTAGGAATTAAAGTGTAGGTTTGTATTATTAAAAAACAGTGTTATAGTTTGATTTTTCGAGTAGACCCCCCTTTGATGCGCAATAAGGTGATTAATGGCTGACCTGGATGTATGGTTTAGAAAATTGACGGTGCTAAATGTAGTTTCTAATTGCTTGTTTGTGGCAGGCGATGAGCTGGTTATTAGCTGCTTTAAAAAATAAAAAATAAAATCCACCATTTCATTATTCCCCTTTATAAATAATACCCACATGGGCTTGGAATCCAGAAATTAAAATATTTGGAGTTTTATAAGATAATCTTCGAAATGTTCGGAGCAAAAGATTGGGGTCGTTATCCTTCTTTCACTGGACTTTATTTTTTCTTTTCGACTGTCTTCATCTTATTTCTGTATAATGTAAACGGGAATATTACGAACATTTTTCCCAGATTGCTAAATATTCACACAACACCCAGCTTCCCCCTCCCCCCCCCCCGCCAGATTCAGGACCAGATGAAGCAAATGCCGAGTGTAAACAAAAAACAAACCAATTATCACCATCAATGGCTAAAACGGAATCCTCTTTGAAGGATTACGACCGTCATTTTACTTTGGTTATAAGTATAACCCTTTCAGAATGTGGGAAATCTCCTCACAGGAAATTAAAACAATACTTTATGGCTATATTTTCCAACTTGGGGAAAATCCGACAACCGTAGTTCCCCGAATCATTTTTGACACCCAAAAAAAAACTTTCCCCATTTATGCAAAGATCTAACTGCTATGGCAATTCCCCCATAAAGGCTTTACTAAATGTGTCTTTTGTTACGCATGGAAATGAACGGTATTAATTGATTGATTGTTTGTTTGTTAGATCTAAATTATCCTCCTATACACAGCTATTGGCTCATCGTAGGAAACGGCCTTCACCATGTATGGGCAATGTGGGTTTGCGTGAATGTTTGTGCTAGGTGCGTGTATTTTGGGAGGCGTGCGGGATTATTTATGTTCGTGTAAAAACAAAATTCTGTATAAGTAGTTAACTGTTGGCCACTTTTTTTAATAGTGTCTATATCAATGAAGCAATGCAGACGATGTCACCAAGCAACACCACCCCCCACCCAACCACCCCGGTCACATTTTACCCGACAAACACACGGGCAACCAGAGTCGTCCACACTCACCCCGTTTCGCTGAGCGCTTCATAAGCAGGAGTAGAAATTTCAGGAGAGTTGTTTTAATGGATAATGAATGCCAGGCAATAGTAACTGTTCAAGGAAAAGAACTTGTTTCAGTTAAGATGTGTATTTGTAATATCTGAATTATATTTTGAAGAATGTTATCAATAATCTGAGCACTTTACATTGGTCAGGTATAGTTTGGCAATTTCTGGGCCTAATATGACAGAGCTTTGGTGCTATGTATTTGAATGCTAATTATATTTTCATAATTTCCTCAGTCTTGAAGAAAATTTTCAATGATATGAACATTTTGCATTGGCCAGATATAGTTTTGGCTAAAAATCTGACAGTTCTGTAGTGGCAATGTATGTCAAATACTGATTATATTTTTGATATTGTGATTATTGAAGAGTTTTCAATAAAGATAATGAGTATATTTTATAATGCTCCAAATAGTCCATTTATTATTTTGCTTTATTTATAAAAAATGTACTATTATTTACGTAACTTTTTTGTACTCTGTATTGGACATTTTGTTAATACATTTTGTTAGTAATCACTTGTTCTCCATCGATGTTGTCCATAATTTGGTATGCTATTGCAGAAAGCACTTACACAGTCTATTTTTTATAACAGATAAAACTTTTCGTGTGTTTTCAATTATACTATATTTTTTCGGATAAAGTTTATTATCTTTGCTGGTATAACATTTTCACACTTTAGGTACCAAAGTCTATGTAAAAATGCATTTGTGAATGTAAATAACAAACATTATCTCAAACTGTTTTAATGCTCTCCCACAGGAAGAAAAATGTCCTGTAAACACCAGAACAGTTTAAAGGAGGGAAAAGTAAGTCTCACGTCTCAAGCGTTATTTTAAGTGGATACTGTTTTGAGTGGAAAGTAATAGAGTAAAATGTTCCAAGTCCAATTAAATCAATAGGAATTAAGTGCATTTTAATTGGGTTCTGGTTTTGTAAAAACACAAATTATGAAATGTAGGCTGTAACCGTAATTCATGGTATGTTCAAGAGTGGATTTGATAGTCAGGACTCCACTTAATGGGAGATGTTAAGCGTCTCAAAATATTTATAATGAGGCTATCCAGTGGATTTGAAGTTTTCTCCACTAAGGGGATTTGACAAGTGGATCTCACCTAAAGGCGCGATTTGAAGTGGGACCCCCAGCTAAGGGGATTAGATGTTTCCCTCTAAGATGCTAAGGGGACTTTGAACGTGGTTACGTATAAGGGGATTTGTAGTGGTTATGCTAAAGGGAGTGGGATTTGTAGTGGGCGCCACTATGGTGATTTTATGCGTCTATATTATGTAAAATGTAAGCTTAACCATGTGGATTTGAGAAGAGTCCCTGCCATGGGGATTTGAATTGTGGATTATTCTTTATGTTTAATTTTAATCTAACGTCCTATTACACAGCTATTGGACAATGTAAAGGATCGTCTCGGCCTCATCCATGTATGCGTTTGGTTATGCGTGTATGCTTGTGCGATTGGTGAGTGGTACTGGGAGTCTGCGGTTATAGTCTGTATGTGTCATTCTTCTTGTATAGTGGAACTTGAAGCCCTGTTTCTAAAGAGCTATTAACTCTGGAAGCAATGGTGCCGCCGAAGACACCAATGCATCATCACCACACCCTGACACATTATACGAACAACGGGCGAAACCAGTCCGCCTTAGCTCCCTGTAATGCTGAACGCTATGCAGGAACAGAAAACTTACCACCTTTTATAGACATTGGTTGTGTCTCGGCCAGGGGACAGCAGACCCCAGAGCCTATCCTCACAGACCCACCCCCCCCACCGGGCGATACGCCTCAAAAGTGGTTATGCTAAGGGGGCATTGATGTTGTCTCATTAAGGGATTTAAAAAGTGGTACCAGGTAGATGGGATTTTTAAGCTGTCCTAAAATATGTCAAAGATGAACACAGATCAAATGATGTAGTCCCTCTAAGGGGAATAAGAGAAGTGTCTATACAATCACAGAGCTAAAATTTCCATCTAAAAGTATCTTTTGTAAAGCATCGGGATTCGTGTTATTAACACACCATTATAAATTAAATTGCTGTAACAAGCTATTTTGATTGTGAATCTCAAAGCAAAACTGGACAGTCCAGAGGTATGTGAACAGAATCTTTTTAGCTGGGAATACTCTCTATACATTCTTGAAATAAAAAACAAACTAGGACAATTAAATTTCAATGTATATGTATATCATATAAACTAATTTCATTTTTTTTAAATACATTCTTTAAATAAAGTAAAAATATGGAAATGGCTACACATAATAATCCCAGAAATAAATAAAATCCATCTATTACATCATTATCTTAAATATAATATTATATAACGGTATTATGAAACAGGATGTATCTGATCAAAACTACACATGTCACCATAGTAGAAATACCATATTAGACATCCCAATTATTTGTATGAATACAATTTTTTTATTTAATGTGTTAAAATATTCTATTATCAAAAAAAAAACTATTACCTTACCCAAGCTCATTACTTTGGCATAAAAATGATAATAGTAAAGAAATTAAAAGAAAAACATAACAGGCATAATTTGTGATATTTAACGACTTTTGTTAAGTTCGTAAATCACACAAGTTACGTAAACTAAAATATTGATTATTTAACGCTGTACACGTTTAATATACGCTTTGAAGGTTGTCCGAACTGTTCCAATCTGTAACTGGTATTGCTGGATTTTGACCAAGTGATGAGGCTCTGGAGGTTCGCCCCAGCTCTATATATGGGTATTTCGCGGATTATGTACACCACACCTAATGATAATCTCATCTTTTGTTTACTTGGTATATGTCTGCATGGGGAAGTGTCTTCTCCATTTTTAACGGGTCCAATCTGCACATGCTATAGAAACCTGGTTAAAGTAATAAAAAAACTGAATGAAATGAAAGATTAGCAAACCAATTATAAATAATTCTTTTATTATGAATTTGTTCTATAAAAATCAAATCCAGGGTAAGGGTTAAAGATGCCCCCCCTACCGCTGACAAATGGTATTTTTTTCATTATCAAAAACAGGAGTAGAATACGATTTAGTATTTTTACTTCAGTATACAAAAGTTACTTACTTTACACACATTTATCACCATTTGAAAATAGTTTGAGCTTCTTATTTTACTTCAAGTTAGAAAAATTTGAAAAATAATTAATTGCATCCCGAAAAAATTCCATGTCCACTATATTCTATATGAAATGAAGTACTGATTGAGCATGCATCAATGGCGAATCAAATCATTTTATTTTGTTGTAGTGTGTTTTAATTAGGCATATATATACACGATTATATCACCAAGTATTATTCAAATGATGAATTATCATTTACTTACTCTGTCGGGCGGTGGAGCATCTTTAACATATTAGAATGAAGTTAATAGGGTTGTTGGTTTTTCAATTAGAACTATTGTGATTCACCATTTCAATTTACCTGGGTATATTAATTCATTTAGATTTATGAATTACACTGTAATTGATTAGTTGCTCTTTGCACACCAAACTTTTATTCACAAGGCATTACCATATTTATGAGTATATTTAATTAACCCAATGATAAAGATGAAAGTGTCGGACTGGTGCAAATTCTTAATCTCCAATAATCAGTCAAACGTACTTGTGGTTGTTTTCTTCTTTCCTCGCCATTCTGTTTTTTCCTGGAAAAAAATTATATGAATGATATCGATTACAAGCTAATTGCATGGAAGCCACAATAGGAAATTTCATTGAGAAAAAATACTAGATCTTTAGAACCTAAAAATAATAATTATACTGTATTTAAAAATTCCAAAAAGTAAACAAATAAATTAAAAAATTTCATATTTAAGTTTAAATGGAAGGTAATTTTATAAATATATATTCTTATATTTTCTAAAATCTTTTCATCAAATATAAGACTATCCAATTTGAAAATAAATTTTCACATATTCATATTTGAATTATAATTTTTAATACACATTTATCATTAAAAATCCAGACTATTACATGCAAATATAGACCAATAAAATGCTTTGTATTTCAAATTATTTTCAATGTATTTTGTTACAGCAATCAATGATCACAATTGTTAGCAGCTTTGTTTAAACAGAATTATACCCGAGAAATTACCAGGGTAATCTCGAGCTCTTTATTCTTCCCAAACCTGATACGACATCGTGGGCATTACACATAGTTGTGATTTATCTCCCCCTCGGTTGCTCACTCGGTTGTTACTCTTCCATGTCAGTTTCGATTTTTGAATAGGCCTAATTTGCTGTTGCCAACACGAAGATAAACTTACAGATATTCATATTACACAGTTACATTTTTTTTAATTCAATAATAGTTATGATAACTTACAGATATTCCTTATTACAAGTTTACATTTTTTTTAATTCAATAATAGTTTAAGATGTACAAAAACGTAATATTTTTGTTACCAAACCTCAATATAAAACACTCAGACTTTTTGATTTTTAAAATAAAGAACAAATAGGACCCTCAGTATTTTCTTCTGAAATACAGTTGAATTCAAAAATTCAAAAAAATAAGATCGTTCAATAGTCATCCAAAATTATGTTCCAAACATTCCATGAAATGACTTGGTATTCATTAGTTATTTAAACCATGTTTTTCAGTAATGATGTGATTTATTGTTATTGACCAAAGCTAGATATTTTGGTTCTGTGGTATTTTAAAATTTACGACCTGCTTCGTGTAACCGGTAGTTTTAGGCTAATTCTATGGTGAAAATTGAAAAATACGTACCTTAATTCAGAATGTTTAAACTGGCAGTGATTGATGAATCAGCTAACAGACATGAAATAAACCCCCCATCAATGTGATGTCATCTATTGTTGTTTCTGTACTTTAACTCCCGGATTATTGGACCATTACCTGATTAACTGTCCTATATGTTGTTACCTTTTACTGTCTTATATGTGGCTCCAATATAAGAGTCACTTATACCACAGTAAAAGGTAGCATATGGGAGTTACACAATATGGGTGTATTACATATATCCAGGCATCTTAAATACCATAATAATGTTAACACACAAACCTGTCGGAATATTCCATTATTTTTGAATCCAAATAATAGAATAAAATCCCACACACATGATTATGTGAGGGAATGTTAATCCTCTATTGATTAATTAAAAAACTCAATCACAAAATTTCTGTATATATCCCAGATAGAGTTTTCCTCCCTTTTATGATTTCAAACCACATTTAACACTTATCTACAACATTAACCGGTAACTCGAATTTTCCAACTATTCTGAAACCATGTTGTTTTGGCTATACCACTTTTGATTTTTAAAATATCCCAAATCATCTACATTGTAGTTTTACACTTATTTTAATATTAATTGTTTCAACAATATGTTCAGGTATTTTATCTAAATCCCATTGCACTGGAAGACCTTAATAGGCCTATTTTTTTTTCTTCTAAAATTGCCCTAATTTTAAAAATACAGGCCCTAAATATTGATAGAAAATAACCTAATAATCATCAAAAAGTCAAATTCTGAGCAAAAATGGTCTAAAGATAACCCACACACAGGTTACTAATTTCCATGTCCCCATTCTAAATATTATAAGCAGCGGTCTAATTTTTTCAGTGTACCGGGTCTAATCTTTCAGTGATTGGTCTAAATTTTTCAGTGACCAGTTCAGTCACAATGTTGGGTGACCACAGTCTCTTAATATTCCAGCGGTGGTTCCAATTTTCTCCGTGACCAGTCTAATGTTGGTGACCACAGTATAAATAATTCCAGCGGTGGTCTAAAAAATTTTTTTTGTGACCGGTCTAATTTTGATGACCCCCAAGTCTAATTTTCAGTGACGAGTCTTAATTTTAACGCGACTGGGTCTCCAAATTCTGATGGCCTCAGTCTAATATTACAGCAATGATCTAATTTTAAGCGACCGGGACGGACTTATGTTGGTGACCATCAGTCAAATATTATAGAGACTGTCTATCTAGCCGAGTCAAATATTGAAGGACTACGTACTAGATTATGTCTAATCATTCAAAGGAGTTCACTGAAATTTCCTCTATCTTGTGCCTTATAAGTTTCTCTACTAGTTTTGAATTTTAACAAACATTTTCTAAAAAAAAAATTCACTGATTATCTTATGTCTTAAATATATTTGATGACCCCCCGACCCGACTCGCCGAATTAACGACGACCTTATCTAAACTTACCGTCACTAGCTAGTATAGCTTTATTACCTATCGTGCACATGTTTATTATATTATAGCCAGGTCTAAATAAGATTAAGATAGTTTGTGGTCGTCGAGAATAATCAAATTTGTCATGACTTACTGTATCCATAATGACCGGTCTGTGTGTACGTATAGTGTATCGTCTCTAATGTTTGCTTACGAACGCTTTAAAGCTATAAACCCATATATTTCTTACATAAGAATTCATGTTTACAACAAGAACCTAATAGGTTTCTCTCAATACGAGTTTCATACCTCATTGTGTAATGAATTAGATGACCTTAATTTTAAGCTAAATGTGTGCTCAGACTACACTCTTCAGCCTCCCGCTGTGATAGACAGATTTTCCTGTGCGCCGGCCCGGTCTTAACTGGTCGATCAGAATAACTCCTTGTTCAAGGGACAATCGGCCCAGTCACACCAAATCATCCAGAGGCGGACTACTCTACATTATTCTATCTCTCAAAAAATACTTTCGGGAGTACATCTCTTCTTTAATTGTTTATCAAGTAATCAAACTATTATAATTGAACCTATCGACCATGGCTCTGCCTGTTAAAGAATGTGGTTATACAATATTACCCAAATTCACAGGAATTTGATGAGGCACGTAAATGTAGTTGCACCCTCTTGGGAGGATGATATTACTTTATAAGATGTGCCCCATTGCCAATAGTAAGAATGTGTTTACGAGGACAAATCAGTTCACCAGGACACCCTCTAAAGAATAAGCATAATCTGCTTTCCCGAGGAGGCCAAGAAAACACTGCTAGGTAATGTGTCGTGGGGTAAAGAACACATGGGAGGAACTTTTTCTCACTTATGAAAAGAAGAACAGCGATCACTTAGGAAAAGTGGTGTATATAAGAACGGGATGATGGTTTATTTAATTAATAATTAATCGATCCCCAGTTTGATGTAGTATGCTATAGAAACAACTTAGTGGTCGAACAGTTAGCATTATTTACTGGTCTATATATGCCTCCAATTGATGTAGTTGGGCAAGGTGCAGCGATGATGTTAATTTGGGACGGTGGCTTGCTCTCTTAATAATGACATTGGTGCACACGACTCTAGTATGTAACATGCCCATTATGTAATTATAAGGCAGATTTATGGGCTTTGCACCAAATTTCGCCGCCCCAGCTACATCGAATGGAGGAGGACCATCATTTGCCCAGAATAATGGGTATAACGACATAGTCACCCTAAAATGGACACATGCACACCTCCAAAGAATGCACTCATTTTCGTTATTAATGCTTCCGAATGTAAATTCACTTTTGGATAAATATTAATTGTAAGTGTTAGCCGATTAATTAATCCCCTGATCAGAATTCAAGAAATTTTTTTTAATGGTGGATTTTTCCCATTGACCATAGCTTGGAGTGAAATTTTATGTAAACTGAGATAAACTTGAAAAAATACCTATGAAAATCACGTGTTACGGGTGTAAAATTGACCCTGTGCGATGACACTAGTTTTTCTCTTTCTTGCTCGAAAAGGTAACTGCCTCTAAAAAGTGGAGGCAATGGTAAAAACTATTGCTCTAATAATAGCAAATTTTTAAATTAAATTAGATATGTCAGAATTACTGTAAAACCCACCCCGGTTAAATCGCCCCTACTGTTTTTAAAATCCGCCACCAAAACTCGCTTATTAACTCACATTAATTTATACAGAACGGATATCCGCTCCACTACCAAAAAGCCCCAGATTTTAAAAACGTCTAAAAAACCCGCCTACCGTCCATCCGCTTTCAACATTTGTGCGGGAAAAAAATGAATAAAACACACACCTTTAATAGACCTCGTTTATATCGCCAAAATTCTGTTGAAATGGGACACACTGTTTTCGATAAGCGTGCTCATGTATCAACTGCCTCGGTACTGACATGAACATCTGCTACAACACACTATGGCCGCGTGTAAATCTGACAGCTGCCGATAACAACTGTTGAATTCAATTATAATAAGAATGTAGTAGCTACCTATGTTTATGTGTTTATTTCTGGTAAGGTGTCGCACTAAGTTTGCTGGTGAATACAAACTCACTTCATAACCATGTTTGATACGTAACTCATAACGTTAAGCTAGGTATATTTATTTGACATAAACGGAAACCCAAAAAGTCTGTTTCTACGATTATCGCCGGATCGGTTTTATATTGGACCATATAAAACGCCAAATAATGCAATTTCATGAGCGATTGTAAAGATTAGCGCGTTAACGTGCAGGAAGAGTACCGCGCGATTATTAGTAAGTTCATATCATCATTCGTTCTGAAGTGCCGTTAAAAACTGGCAGATACCTGATTTAATAAATTGCAGGCACATGTGCGCCGGAAGTGTGGTTCCACTAACACGCATTTTGCCGGGCGTGAATTATCCAGTGTTTAAAAATATCATGGTAACCGTGAAAATTACACATCTAAGCTGGCACGATACTGTGGTAGCACCAACGAGATCGGTTTAGTCGTATGTTTACACATCTTAAATAGCGGAAATAGTTTAATGAAAGACTACTATCGAAAATAACTGTCTTAATTTTTGGTAAACAATTCTTAGTACAATAATATCACGAAGTGGCCGTACTGTAACACAGGGAACAGTACTTGAAAAGGCCTTGTTTCAGTACGGCACCCGGGGTGACTTCATATATTTTTGGGACTAATCAAGATTTCAAACGACAAAATCCGATCATATACGCCATTACCACGGATGATATCGCCAAAAATCATAAGGATAAACAGAAGTGTGGCGGAATAATAACGGGTTGTCTTGTCGGTTATTGGTCGCGTTTTCCTTAGGTAATTAGTCATGTTTTATTTCCTCCCTAAATGTCGATTTTCGTAGTATGGATAATGTTCCTCATCAGCGATAATGTGCGCATGCCACAAAATGAAACAAAGGTTGCGCTCGTCAATATCACTTATATAGAATTACATAGAGATGTACTTCCCTTATGCCATTTATAGGTGTATTTAACAGTACCCACACACACCAAAGCTTAAACAGACATAATAGCTTAAAAATGATGCAAAATATTGGAAGATTATTAGTCTGTAAATAAATATGTAAGATAGGCAAGTGATACAACAATTAAAGATGAAATTTTTACCGTGTTCTATAGGACAACATGTTGATTTTGACGTAAAAATCATTCTAAAAATCACTCGGAGAGAGAAATATATACAAATGGCATTTAGTAAAATGTTGATATATGTATTAGTACATTCATATACAGGTTGAGATAAATATAATGAAAATTATCCCGATATTTTTCAATGCTCCACAGTTTTTTACCTGGGTGAGTGCCAAACTGGGGTTCTAGAAACCTGGTTGATGTAACAGGATGCGTTAATCCAGACCTGTAATCCCCAAGGATGCTATTTATGGAAATGACCGTGCAGTGAATAATTTCCCAACCATAAAACCAACAGACAGACTAGTCGAAAGGCACTATTTTAGTGAGATTATGAAACAAGAAAATAATGATAAGTATATTGGCATTCCTAACAAATAGACCGCATTAAAAAAATAGAAAAAACGTGTGACCATCTGGTTTACATTGACGATATTATAAGATCAGCTGCATAGATTTGAGTGTCGGGTCAGGCGTGGAGTCTGGATGATAGAGTGGAGTTGTAAATTGCGATGGTGAGCGATGATAATAGGGCCTGAAGCGTTGTTGTCACCTAAGTACATTATACTTTTGGGATTATAGAAGTGTTGTTGACTTACTCAACTGGCTTACGTCGAACTTGGCACAGCAGGTAGGTCGTTAGATTTGTTACTTCATTGCCCCCTATTGTCATGGATCTGAGAGTATAAGGCGACTACTAATTAGGTATCTTATCTTTTCTTTTTATTCCTTTCTGTACTTTATCCTTCATAAATCACATCCTTTGACTCCGCCACACTGTTGCCTTTGAGATGATGCGATCGCCCCCTGTGAGGATGTCGATGCTGGCTCCGGTCCCTGGCCGAGACCACACCCAAGTCTATAAATGTGAAAGTTTCTGGCTCCTGCTTTAGAGCGCTCAGCAAAAAGGGAGTAGTTGAGCGACTTGGTATTAGCCCTTCGCTCAGTATTTTGTGAACGAGGGTGGGAGTGTTGCTAGGTGTGTCCTTCGTCGGCATGCTTCTGTTTGAATAGTTGTCTCCTAAAAAAAAGGGTCAAAAAGGTTCCCCACTTATAGCAAGGAAGGTCACAACCATGATCTATACCCGCAGGTCACGTCACAAAATCCAACGCAATCCTCTCCACAAACATACATGACAACACACCGCCATTACCATGGG
The DNA here is from genome assembly GCF_041381155.1 of Argopecten irradians. Classification (NCBI taxonomy): domain Eukaryota; kingdom Metazoa; phylum Mollusca; class Bivalvia; order Pectinida; family Pectinidae; genus Argopecten; species Argopecten irradians. The sequence continues at coordinate 8,174 of NW_027187667.1, read as the reverse complement.
GATGCCGTCCTTTACATGACCCTTAGGATTGTTATTAAGAGCGTTAATGAGATCGCATTTATACTCTATAAAGGCATATATCGCAAAACAAAGAGACCAACGTTAACACGCAACGCCGCACACAACAATAGTTTAGTGGACGTATATAACTGTGATTTGGCCTTAGCCATCTCCTATAGTCGAGGCCACCCGGATAGCCCGTGTATGGATATTTGTATGTTAAAAAGCGATACTCCGAATTCGATGGATAGCGTCCAATGTTCTGTCAGCTCCGCCGGAGACCGCGAAGAGAATTTTCAAGGCCACTGTGCGCCCTGCCTGAGGAGAACGTAGCAAAAACTATTTACAAACATATACTGGTCGAGGATGTCTGCTCGTTGAGGTCGCATGTGATAATGATTGAGCCGTAGTTTGTCTTGGACCGAGATAAACCATTGCACGATGGTGATGTCCCTAAATTTTGCCGATCTCAAGATTACTCAGATTACCTTTGTATTGTCTATTAGTGCTAGATGCTACCACCTACGGCCACCACAAGCGATAATTAGGGTATAAACGCCAATGCTATGCATGCATCCATATCTAAATATCAATTAATTGTAGCTTTTTTTTCCCTGTACCTCCGGCAACGGATAATACGGATTTGCGAATACCGATATAACCCCTCAACTTTCAAACAAAGCTAAGTGAGTGTACGATGAAGCATCAATCTGATTAAATTTTACAGGTTCCTTGTTTGTCACAACAATTTGATATAGAGAATCTGAGAAACATAGGTTCTCGTCTTTATGCAAGGTCACGTTTAAGGATGAACACTTTTGAATATGGCCAACACAGAAAATTGCAGTCAAAATCTCGACTGTGGACGAAATAGCTTTTGAAATAAGCTGTCACCAATAATTTAGTGCTATGTAGTCCATCGCGGCCCTAAACTGCATCACGACCAAATGCGTAATTGATACATATAACAGATCCTTTAAACCACCCACACATGAAGTTCAACGTCCACATTATAACCACTGGGCGTTAAATGAAGATCTGACAAAATCCTATTGGGGGTCACGTCCTGATGAACCTTAATAACCACTTGGGAAATCAAAACCAATGTGCCTATTTCTTTTACACCTTCCACTTCTCAACAATTGAATAGGCGATTCAGTTTCCGTCCCTGATTAACATTACTCTACATTATAGCATTTTGTTGTAATGTTTCCTTCATTTGTCGAGGATCACGAATGCGCTTACTTACAAAACCAAATATATTTTCTGTACAGGGTAATTCATAAACTACATTAATCAGCTCCGCAGAAATTGCTCTTTACATCACAGAATATTGCAAGTAAGCAATGTGATTGGGCCCATTTTACATAAGGTCAACATAGGACATTGACCCCCTAATTGGTTTTTTCGCTCAAGTCCTCATATCAAAACGTTGTGTATTAATAAGGATCGGTATTTTGAATCAGAGTTTGATACTTGGCCCAACCTCCCCCCCACGCGAAGTGTACCGTTTTCTACATGACTGTAATGTTATGGTGTGGGAAAAATCTGGCAATTGTCTCAGAAGTACACGTGGTAAAAAGTTACAACTTGAACGTGCCTCCCCTGGATGGGTTAATTGTTCAGAACCTCTATTGAACGGAGTGAGTATAAGAATCTATTTGCTAATCAAATTGGATGGAAGCCTTAAACTCCTGTTGTTAGGTAAAATATGAATATTTAGCAAATTGATTGTGAATGGCAACTTCTATTTTACATACACATGGTGATTGGCCGCAATTGTTGAGACTCTCAGTCCCCCTGTGAGGAAGGCTCTGGCGTACTGTCGCCCTGTCACGAGTGACAAAAATCAAAGTACAAATATAAAGTGGTAGGTTTATCTAGCTCCTGCTTAGCGCCTCTGCATCATCGGGTGTAGGGAACGACTTGGTTCGCTACCCGTTTGTCTTTAATATATGTGTGACCGGGTCGTTGGGTTTGATGGTTGCACTTTGTATCTGTTCCGGCGGCATGGCATTTCAATATGATATAAGCACTATTAAAAATGAAGGCAAACAGGTCCGACTATAGCAGATAGTACACTGACTTTAGTGTTTAAGCTATTATTCTCCGCTCAGGATGTCTCGTCTACCTATGTAGTTCCACTACGAACCGACGCTAATTTAACACATTTACTCAGTCGCGTCGCAAAATTTAACCTACTCAAATAACTCTGCATACATGGGAGGCGTCCTTACATCGACGCTCATTAGCAGTGTTTAATAAGTGACAGTTAAGATAAGTAATCAAACTAAAATACAAACGTAATACTCATGGTGTGGGCCTAGTTCACGTTTTGTATTATAGGAGGAGTTTTTCCTCCATAGTAGCAGACCCGGTTCGTAAAGGGCCGAATCACGACGGTAGATCCCGTGTATATGTATTACAGTTCTCACGATAATCGTGACTGAGGATAGTACTTGTTTGATTAATAAACAGGAGTCACACAGTCAGTCACAAAAATCCTCAGTTCTCGGTGGATTCACTACGTATTCCCTCCCACATATTTCTGACAAGGCCATAGATATCCCTTCACCAAGGTTCGATCTCACCAGGATGTTGCAGGAATGAAGATGGTCAACATCGATTAATCCTATTGATTAACATCGAACCTAGGGTAAATGACATGAAGAGACAATCATAAGACTGATATGTTATATTATATAATTTCAGAAGTGACATTAGTACGATGAATGTACTAACTATAGAAGTATTACTCATTTAGTAGACCCGAATACTAAACAAGATAACATAATAATCGTCAGGATTTATAAATTATGCAGTAATTATTGGCAGTTACGAAATGGTCATTCCAGAAAGAATTTACGTATGGCGCCATTATCACTGTAATATAGGCCTATGGTATGCCTGTTTGGTCTTCTGTTGTATGATTACACCGCCTAGCCGTTTCGCTAAAACTCAAAACCTAACCGACTCATTATCGTGAGCTCAACTTAAGCGCCTATCCATATCAAGTGTGTCACCTTACATCCACGATGATCATAATTGACCAAAGGCAACCTCTGTGTCATATAACATTAAAACTAGGTTGTTCTGCTCCTATGATTAGGTTATACCTATTAGCGTCACGCTTAGTCCCATGTACAACCCACCAAATAATTATCATCTACTACAAACCCTCCACCGCTATAGTGACTATAGAAACACTCTCGTAAAGTAAAAGAACTCCACGGTGTTGTTCTAAGCTCAGACATCCCACTGTCCAATGTGAAAGTGTTGCTACAGTTGGACAGTGCCATCAGGACGGTGTGTGGCTCTGCTCCATACTACAATATACGCCTATGAATCATAGAACAAGATAGCTTTTGCTCTGGAGCGGCCTGTTGTCTGTCTTCTTTGATGCGGTCCGCATTATCGCCCGCTTCACACGCAGGTGCATAGCAACCCGTCATTGGTTGCAGAATTTCGTGACAGGGAAAGTCACCACCAAATTATATTAAGGTGAAAACCCCCGTTGCCTAACTACGAACAAACAATATCTTACCACTCACTGAAACATAAACCATCCAGCTTTCAGGACTGACTCAATAGTCCGGTCTGACTTGATATAATACAACTTACATCTCCTCGCTGTACACACACACGATGTCATATCTCACGCCTAGACAGATCACGGATAGTGTCACTCTTAGCCTCGGGGTGATTCCTTTGAAAGGGCAGTACTCAAATCACGGTTTTGATTGATGGAATGTCTGCCTATACACGCAGCTCTTAAATAACAACCACACATTATAGATAAGAACCTTGTGTATGTACAAAGCGATTCACGGGTACTTATCGCAGCACTGGTATTCCTACAACTTGGGTCAGAGATATAATTAATCATGGCTGCTGGTAGTTCTAAAGAACGGACTAGGAAGGCGTGCAATAACTCTAAATATATAACACAGTGATTTAGATAGTAATCGCGCGTATTAAGTTCTATATTCACATCGGTAGCGAATTATTTTGAATCAGATTCTTTCTAATTTTCCTTGGTTCTTATTGGCTATGATTATTGTATCTTGAATAATTGCACATAGTTTCGAATAAGGAATATATATATTTTTTACTCACTTACCCCATTCCCGCAAATTGCAAATTCCATCGGATATGTGATTATAAACGAGGACTGTGTTAACTCAAATTGCTAGTTTTGACCTCTTCCCAGCAGATTTCTTTCGGCTGACTTTACCGGGGGCACACATTTGTTAGCTCGATCATCTGTCGCATCTTTTATTGTTTACTTCTAGTCTTATTGCCGTGCCACAAACCATTTCTCAGATAGTTGCATCGGCAGACTGATATTCCTTATTTTCCGCCCAGTGCCTAACGTCCAGATTAACAATGTTACGGTCTTAAAAATCATAGCGGCTTTCCCCCGACTGCTATTTATAGTAAACATCCGGTTTTATGTGTGCGCACATGTTGAACTGTCAATAAGGTCAGAAATCAACGAAATCGCACAAGGTAGATTTCTCACAAGTCACGCAATTATTAACAAATTTTCTAATCTTGAAGAACAGAACATAAGCTAGAAGTCTTTGCAACAAGATTATAAAAAGGCAATGACGTTTTGTGCTAATGCTGCCTAACTGGCTACGGCAATGAGCATTAATGTGTTACAGTTTTAACACCACATTAATTCTCGACAAGGTAAGTTTTTTTTGAGGGATTCTGACTTTGCAAGTTTTGATACGAAAAAAAATAATCAAATCACTAGAATCTATTATCAAAAGTGGTTTTTTTAGTATTTAGTAAATTCCACAAGACAACTCGCCCACTATGAAAAAAGATGACGATTTGTCTTGCGGGTTTTGAATCAGGCACTAAATTCAAAAAAATTGCAATTAAGAGATTTATATTGTAAATCATTATTGGCATCATGTTAGATACAAAATTGAGTGTAATTTTCTATTATTTCAGATGCATCCTGATAAATTGCATATAAATATAGTCGTGTCACCACGATCTATTAGATGTATTAGATCTGTAACAGGGGTTTAGGCGAGAGGAGCGTGATTTGAGTCTTCATAGCAACAACCTCTGGGCGAACATTTTCATCCTGCGAGGGTTCCACTAGCGAAAACGTAGAGCGTAGACAAAACTGAGGTGGTCCAGAAATCCACATACTATCTTTCAGCTGTGATGCAGGTACAAACCGTGTGCCCTCATCTGCAGGGTTACTCTCCGATGTGACATAAAACCACTGTTCTGGTTTCGAGAATCTGAGTATCCTACTTACTCGGTTGGCAACGTAGACATAAAACCGTCTTGTACGGTTATTCAAACATCCTAAGACGACTTTACTATCAGAGTAAAATGTCATTTGTTCTGGAGGTAGCGACAACTGTTCAGAAAGAATCTCGCCTACTTCGACAGCCAGCAGAGCACCACACAGCACTAGTCGCGGTATGGAGTGGCCATGTTTGGGGGCCACCTTAGACTTCCCCAGGGGAATGTGGTGTAAGTCCCTCCGTTGTTATTTAGGGTAAGATACGCCACTGCTGCTATAGCGCGTTCCGAAGCGTCAGCAAATATATGCACCTCGTTGGTCAAGTCACCTTTTGAGATGGGAGTTCTTCGCGGAATTGAGAAGCTATCAAGATGTAATAGAGATTTCTCCCAGGTTTCCCACTTGACGCGTTGTGTTTCAGATAGGGGCTCGTCCCAGTCAACCGTTCCCTCGACCATATCACGAAGCAGGACCCTTCCTTGGATGATCACTGGAGCCAAAAAACCTAAAGGATCGTAGAGGGAATGGATGGTGGAGAGCACCCCACGACGAGTGTATGGCTTCGGAGTGTCGGACACCTTGAAGGAAAACAGATCGGTAGGAAGTCTCCAACACAGGCCTAAACTACGCTGAGACGGTATGTCGTCATCGCCAAGATTAAGATCTTTTAAATCCTGCGCAAGGTCTTTGGATGGGAAGTTATCGAGAACCTCCTGGGAGTTGGAGCAGATCTTGTGTAAACGAATATGACCTGTGGCCAAAGCTGCTTGAGTACGTGTGAGAAGGCTAACCGCTTCTTCCGGAGTCGACTCAGAAATCAAGCCATCGTCTACGTAGAAGTTGTTTTGTACAAAGTAATAAACATCACTTCCATAATCAGTCTCGGCATCCTTAGCCGCTTTCCTGAGTCCATAGCTAGCCGCAGCGGGGGGACGGACCGTTACCAAACACGTGTTTGGTCATCCTGTATTCTGTCAAGGGTTGCGAGGGGTGATTATCTTTGTACCAGTAGAAACGGAGAAAATCCCTATGATCTGGTCTTACTGAGAAGCAGTAAAACATTTGCTGTACATCAGCAGTTACTGCTATCTCCTCCTTCCTGAAGCGAAGTAACACGCCAAGCAAGTTATTTGTAAGATCAGGGCCTTTCAAAAGGACTTGGTTAAGGGATATACCAGAATATTTCGCTGATGAATCAAAAACTCCCCTGATTTTGCCGGGTTTCTTTGGGTGGTACACGCCAAATAAAGGAAGATACCATCTTTCTTTGTTCTCATCTATCGGTGGAGCTATTTCTGCGTGACCCTTGTCGATGATACCCTTCATGAAATTTACCATATGTTCCCGCTTGGTATGATTTTTTACGTGCCCGTTTAAGAGCGATGAGTTGGTTGTTTGGAAGACGAGGACGATTTTCGCGAAAGGGTAATGGTGCTGACCAAGACCCATCTGTGGTTCTGACAAATTCTCTGTCCATCAACTCCATGAATGAGCGATCTTCGAGTGACAATCCTGGTTTGTCATCATGCTTCGTGCAAAGGAATATGTTGTTGCGCAGGTCAGGTGAATCTTTAACCTGAAACCTATTAGCACACTCTTCAAATAGAGTCACTCTTCTGTCTGGAAGAACCTTTGTTTTCATTACGCTGACAACATCTGGCTTGTGTGTTTTCCCAAGGCAGGTCTCGCCTACTATGACCCATCCTAACTTCAATCTCTGAGCAAAAGGATCACCACTGGACCCTGTCCGCTGTTCAGTCACATGAAAGGCTTCTGGTAAGTCTCTTCCTATGAGGAGTTGGATATCTATTTCTGGTTCCACGGGGGGCAAGTTTATGTCCGACATGTGGGGATACCAGGTAGCCACTTGTGGTGGAGGAATTTCTTCCCTGTTACTAGGAATCTGATTACACTCGATAATAGTAGGTAGGTTCATGGTGTATGTCCCATCCATAGATGTCATGGCCAAACCACTGAGTCGACGGCCATGTGTAGTTTGCTTTCCTGAGCATGATACTACTGTGTAAGGTACGGAGCCGCTTGCGGGAATACCCCAATAATCAAAGATTTCAGAGTGTCCGAGGCTTTTATTGCTTTGATCATCCAGGATCACGTATACAGTACGAAACTTATCTGGTTCTTCCGCAGGATGTAGCTTGACAAGAAGTGTTTTGGCGCAGGAGCGTCCACTGAATCCCTTTCCACATATTCTTGTACACTGACTTGACACAGACGTTGACTGATCATGTCTCTCTGTATTTTCTGATTGAGGGAACTGGACTGGTCTGGGAGTTCTCTCCTCGCCGTGACTTGACTTAACCCTTTGCTGTTTATCAGAGTTCTTTTGGTAGTTGTCAGAAGTTGGATGGAGAGCTGTGGGATGTTTGTCACACTACGACATATATCGCAACATATCACTTCGTGACAGTTTTTGTAGAGATGCGAGTTCGACTTACAACATTTGAAGCAGATGTGGTGCTCCGCGAGCAACTTCTTGCGTTCCGACAAAGACTTTTCTCTGAATTTTCTGCATTGGTTAAGTGTGTGATTTGAGTCATGGATAATACATTTTCCTTCATTGAAGACCACGTCTTGTGCTGAGTATCACCCTTTACATCGGTTTTCTTCACCCGAATATCTGTGCGACGCTGATTATCAAAACGACGTGTGCTTGCAGCAGATGAGCTATCATGACTGAATATCATTAGACCTGGGTCATTTAGCACCGATTGTCATCTCCTTCATTAAGCTTGCGAAAAATCCAAATGGAGGATATACATTGCCGATGTGATTTTTTTATACGATGCTGCTCTATCTGTCCACTTAAATTGCAATCTGGTGTGGCAGCTTCGACACCACACCTGTTTGTTGTGAAGGGACGAGTCGTAGTATGACAGGA
>NW_027187666.1:0-68865 GCF_041381155.1 Argopecten irradians | reverse complement strand
TAATTGTTCAAATTATTCATGGAGACATAGATATATAGTCTCCATATTGTATTTTTGTATACATTACCAGATAAATGAAATCAAAGATCTAGTAATAATAATAATACAATTTTTGCTGATGGCTTTCAAGTATTACCACTCTTACAAATGTAGGCTATGGTTGTAAAATTACAATTTTTGAATACACGGAAATTGTGACCATTCATCAATTTCTTCATGTACTTAAAGTACAATGCATAGATTCATGTATATGAGTATTATATATATATAAATATTTTTTATCTGAGAATTGATATTCCCAAATAACCGGCTGGAATTTGGAAGGTCCAAGGAATGGGATAGATATGTAAATACATTTATTTGGTGTAATATTATGATTAATTGGCTACTTATTCTCAAATATGGTGAATATTGTTAACTTATAGAATTCTATGACAGAAATAATTACATTGTATCATACGCTTCAATATCCAAACAATTCCCGCTTGGAGTGTTGGAATTGATTTTCTAGCGGAGTATCCCGCTGGAATCCGAGAATGGCTATATTTATATATAAAACCATGATAAAAATTGATACACACAATTATTATACCTTATGTATGATTGTTGCTATATTGAAGTGTTACTGTTAAAATGTGAATTTTGAAGTTTTGATTTAAAATTATTGTCCAAATTGTAGATTGAATATGTATGCAAGATTGTAAAATAACACTTCTTAAAGAAAAGAAAATTACAAACATCCGGCTGGGTTTGACGGACAAATGTATTATTTTTTGTAGAATTAATATGGACCAGAACCATTTTCGCCAATTATGATGAATTACAGTTTTAAAGTTGTAAATCTATCTAATCTTAATATTTTAACGGTGTTGGACACCGCTACATAAACCAATCAGGAAGGACCACCATTAAAACTACTTGATAATGTGACCTTTTTAAAACAATGAGATATCGAAACACTGTTCGGTAATAACTATACACTGAATGCAACTTGTGACCTTTCCTCGATTGTCGTATTGCGGGCCCAAACCGTATGCAAATTAATGGATATTAGCGGGTGCAAAGCCTCGTTTTGTGTTACAATAAATTGATCTATTAACTCAGTTACATTTTGCTAACATTCTCGATAAATTATTGGTATTAACAATATTCGTGACGAATGCTTTTCTTGGAGGGGGGCATAAGAAACGCAATATAACTGTTCTCTCTATATTTATCAAATAAATATCATCAATCTCCACGTAGGACAGTTAGAAATCTATTCGGGTTTTTGTTGGCGATATTGACTTGTTAAGCAAGTCCGAGTGTGTGCACCGGATGGATCCCGCCCTCGACTCAGGTTCGTTTATAGAGAGTTTTTAAATGTATTTTGCATTCAAAATCGTCTAAACAAGTATATTATACCCTTGGTCTGTACAATTAAGTAATTATTCCAATTATTTCCATGGGTATTTTCGTTGTAAACACAATAACTTTTTACTTGAATTCTGTGACACGTCTGAACTGTTGTCATCTTCCTCGAGAATTCGAGGAACTCTCTAGCTTGCTGGAGTGCGGTGATACTAAGTTTAGTAAGCCGCGTGCTCTGTTGTAACGGTGCTACGTTTGTTCACTATAAATAGCCCGTGTAGCGGCAAGTTTCAAACAACTGTCCAGTCTCGAGTCTAGTACAATCTACTGCCATTTTTAACATTTCTCAAGAGCGCGATCTGAATAGACTCCCTTGTTCACCATGGCAGATTCTATGAGTGCATTCATTGTACATACAATAGATCAGTGAATTAACCCCTATTACTGGTTAAACGAATGGTCATCATCCATTGACTAACTTATGATACATTTTGGATCCGATTAGCCGTTCCAGGCCGTGTACCCTATCTGGTTACATCAAGATTGAACCCGATCTGGGTTCAGCACCGGTAGAATTACGTACAACCCGATATGGTCTTAGAATAGGTCTAGACCGATACGGATGATTACCTGGATTTTTTTAATTACCAAGCATTTTTAATATATTCTTCCTGTCTTTGGGTATAGTTTATATTTATGTTTTATATAGCAAAGAGGTAAAATTTAAATTGTCTCAAAATAACATGTCAATGATCCATGGAGATCGTTCTGAAGACTGGTTTTGGTATGTGTTGTGTAGCTTATAGGTAAACCCTTCATGTATATTAGTGTAACTGACAACCATCATCGTACCCTATAAAGGTTGTTTCTATAACGCTGGAGATGTAACCATCATAAATCTTTGCATATTATCTTCATGTTTTTATAATATGTAATAATACACAATTTGGATGTAAAAACTTCTGTTTTGGATTTCTTTCGGATTTCAGTTGCTAAGGCTGCGGTAACGTAACTAAAAATTGTAATGTAAAACGCCCGGAGTGACAAACGCGGGACCCGACCGCACAAAGAGTGTGGTCTATCACAAGGTGAGTAATATCCTACTTGTATATGTAATGAAAGACTCAAATGTGAAAGGAACCATATGGTGTCGTAAAACGTTACATAATACATATATCGATTTTTAATGGAATTGAGTTTACGATTGTTTCACTTAGTCTATTAGTCCTCTGAGCGATGATACTATAAATGTAAAATAAAAATTAGATAATTTTTTTGAAAAATAGATCCTCACCGGCGGGGAATTGAACCTCGGTCTCCCGCTCCCTGTGGACAGAGCGGTGGATTACTCCACAACTATATAACTTTACCCAGAGTGATTAGATGATTAGCAAGGTTTGCGCACAATTGCTTTTAAAAAGATAATAGGTGCCTATAAAACGGGCGTGACCAATTTGACAAGCTTTATGTTGTATTGTTCTTATTAAACTACTAATAAAACCCAAAAACAGGTTTAATGAATCAAGCTGTTGGAAATCATTGAAAGGGAACTGACAAGACAAACATGTAGTTGATGCCTTATAGAGCTATGTGGAACTACCTCCCATCAATTCCTCGAGTTATTTTATGCGTTACATTTGTTTCGATGGATACACAACAGCTAGAAATCTATGTTACAAATTAAATTAATAACCACGTTATAATTGTGAAATGAAAAATGTTGATACCACAAAATAGACTTGGTGTTATCATGTTCAATCGGTCCGTAATGTAACTCATTTCTACTACATTGTAGAACTGCCAAAAAATCATATTGTGTTTTCAGTTCTGAATTTGTGCTTGTAAAGTTAATATCCTAATGCACTGTAAGTATTGTAATTCTCAAAATGTTAAGCTATTAATTGGTGGTGAATAAATTTATTAATAGCTCTTTTTTGATTCCGTGAAGTATTAAAATATACGGGCATATAATAACTTAAAAGTTTGGTTGAACGGGCACGAAGCTGTAGCGGCAACTGGTAATTGTACAAGGTTAGAAAATCATCGAGTAAAAGGCGGTAGGATGTTTGAATTCATTAATCGATTTTAATGGATTTGAGTTTTTGTATTTATTCTTAGGTGCGATTTGTCTATGAGCTGATTGTAAAATTAATGTAAAAATAAAAATGATAGAAATGTTGAAAGAAAGAAATCCACTCCCGGCGGGGTGTATTGAACCATTCTCAGGTACTACAACCCGCGTGAACAGGCGGGGTATACTCAACCACTTATTATACCGTGGGAATTAGATGATAGCAAGGTTGGCAGCACAATTGCATTTGAAGATATATGTGCCTTACCCGTGGGAACTATTTGACAAGTTTGTTTGTTTTTCTCCATATTAATATACTAGTAAATACCTACAGGGTTCGCAATGATTCAAGGCGTCGTGGGGAATTCATTGAAAGGGAATGAAATACAAACATGTAGTAAGCCTTATTAAGACAATGTAAACATTCTCGCGGTCTTATGCTCTTACATATGTTTGTCGATGGAAACACCAACCTTCAGAAATCTATTATCAAATATTAATTAATATCCAAGTTTATAATGTGAAATGGAAAGTGTGTAGGACCACACAAACTTGCCTTAATGGTCATTAAGCCGTACTGTTACTCAATTTCAGTGGCAGGTGTAGAACCTTCGCAATAACACATTATTGTTACTTCAGTTATTAATTTGGTCTTTGTAAAATTAAATATCCGGTGCGCACTTGTGTAGATGTAGTTTGGAATGTATCCTCAAGAAAGTTTCAGCTTATCAATTGGTAGGTGAGACAAATGCTATTAAAGTCTCTTTTCGATTCGTGAGTAAAAAAATTTACGGGCATATATAGACTTAAAAGTTATGTGTTGAACCGGTCACGAGCGTGTAGGGTAAAGCTTACTAGTGTACAGTGAAGTTAGAAAACGACCTCGGTAAAATGGCGAAAGGATGTTTGAATAGTATAAATGGAATATAATGGAATAGAAGTTGTTGTTTTTTTGATATGTCGATTTGTCTCTAGCTGCGTATGGAGTATTAAATGTGATAAATAATAATAGGAAATTTTCGAAGAAGAATAGAGAATAAATCCTACACCGCGCGGATAGAATTGGAACATCGTTATCGTTCTCCCGCGATGAGACAGGCGTGGTCGCATACTTTTTTTTAATTCTTTAAAAATAATCTTGTTAAATGTTGTCCACTGCGCTAGAAATTAGAGACCCCCGGGGTTGGGTGTTGCCACGAGATGAGCTCTGGGCTCACACTTTCAATCTTAAATTTATATTAAAACGCATTTTTGAAATCAATAAATCCACAGACTTATATACCTGCATACATTCGCAATTTTCTTTTCACATTTGGCAATAATAATACACAAGGACTGTTGAGTTTTTATACATGTTAGTGGTTTAACTAGATATCCTCTGTTGAGAACAATAGCGAAACTCAACCTATCATTAGAATGAATTTAAAAAGAAATAATCATCACCTTTTAACAATTGCATTATCTGCAGCAATAGTACTTTTTGAAATCGAGAACTGTTAATTTTCTTTGGCAAAGTTTGATAAATAATGTTCTAATGATAAACAAAAATTGTGTTTCTAAGTTGATACTTAAAGAAGTTTTTCAAACTGTCAACATGTGTGAATGTATACACTAAACTACTAAGTTTGCGGCCTTTTAAAATATACAGAAAACCGATGCTACTCCAAAAAAGAAGTTTAAAGAAATTAGCGGAGAGTAGATCGAATATTGATCTTCTTTGTTTGTTAGAACCCCAGAATGATAACAAGACTCCTGTTGAGAAATATCCGATAAGTATCATGCTTATATAGAACTTTGAAAAGAAAGTTTCATTGTTAATGTTTGGATGTAGTCTAGAAAATATCGTGAAAGTATCTGAAACAAAAATCAAGAAACGAACTGCTTGTGAAGGTTTCTGAAATGCAGTTTTACAAACAAGAAGAATGTCGGCATTTACTTAACTGTGTGGCCTAATGTTTCTTCAACTTTTCCATTGGAAAATATAGTAATAGATTAAAACAATACGGATCGTGGAACAACATCAATATCACATTGTTAAATTTGGCAAATAGCATTTATTGTAAAGACTTGTGGTGAGAACTGATGCTATTAAAAACATTTTGAACGTCAATATTTCAGTATGATTTTGGTCTTCTGAACATATATCGACGGGGGAAATAACACAACATCAGTTAGTAGTATCCTTATGAGGGTTTTGTGTATTGTGCTGTTCTGTTTGTCCATTTACCCATCCATATAAGAAACCGTAATTGACTAGCGATCAGTTCAGGTATAGTGGATGTGGTTACATTGCTCAAAATAACATCAATATTTTTTGGCATGAATTAGAGTTCATGATTAAAATTATTTGTAATCATGATATAAAAATTATCAATAGAATCATCTGGGAATACGTTTTCAACTTAATAACTTCAACTATTTGCATTTGGATTGAATGAAACTTTGATACGATTCCTAAATTCTACTATGCATTCACTTTAACTACACCAGCTTTGGTAGAAATACATCCAATAAAATTGTAGACATGTTTTGTCATTGTTCACACATATTTGGTGGAAGCTAACACAAAGGGCAGTGACAATAACACAAAAAAAGTTGTCCCTCATTATAGAAGAGCCACGTCTGTATAGTCAACGACTTGAACACATACCATCAAGACCGTTAAACATTTCGTGATAAACAATAGGTAAATACATTCTAAGATACTTATATTATGACATAACGTCCCAGCGTACAATGTAGTTCCAATAGAACCACCGCAAAAAATCGAGATTTTAAGGATCACGCCCGCTAATTTAGTTTAAAAAATACTGACCCATGACCATTTCCATGACTTGCTTGTGCAAAAGATTTGATCTTAAACAGCCACTTTTAAAAGAAATAATAATCTAATTGCTTTAAGTTTTAAACTCACTATCAGGTTATATTCAAAACCACCATCTTTTCTATTGCCAAAAATGGTGGGATCATAAGGGCCACCAAATGCGGCCCCAGTGTAATTCCAGGCAAAAAAATCGCCATTACATAGTGTTTTTTATTTAGTAATATGCAGCTTGAGGTTATTGTATGGTGACGTTATACAAATGTTACGTACCCTTCTGGACATTCGACAATGAGAAGAATCACTAAATAGCTCTCCTTATGTATTAGTTAATTTGTCTCCTGTCGTATCAACATGACTTGTGTAAATCTTATATCTTTCTGATCACGTTAGCAACTTTATCATCCCAATTCTTTTATATGCGCATAAATCGAAAATCATAATAGTCCAACATATACACTACAAGGGACCGACAAATGACATTTTCGCATAATTTTATACGAAACTTATCAAGCTCATTTGGCGTGAATATTACCCTGGCCAACACATAGAATTTCAGATTTATCTTTATTAATTTTGGCACCAGAGCCTTTTACTATACGTTTCCAATAATTTAAAAACATTTTCAATACTTTTTTTATTTCCGAGTGTTAAAGTAGTATCGTCTGCGTGCTGTATACTTTAGAATCAAAATTTGTGTTAGGAACAGTGATACCCATAACATCAGGAGATTTCAAAAATCATAACTTCCCAAAGGTTCTGCAGCCAAAACATATAGCATCGCAGAAATTGGACAGCCCTGCCTTACTGAGTTCCGAATCGATATGAAATTTGGTAAGGTTACCATTATATTTTACAGAACTTGAAATATTAGTGTAAAAATATCTTAATCCATGATCAACAAAATTTTGCCCAAAACCAAATTTTTCTAAAACTTTAAACAAGATACGAATGACTAACACGATCAAATGCCTTTTCCTGATCAATTTTAAGGATATACCCCTCACAATCTTCTTGCGAAGTAGTATCGATAATATCTATCGCACACAAAAAATAGTATCCGCGATATCACGCCCAACACACAGCAAGACTGAAAATCAGAAATAATAGAAGGCAAAACAACAAATTTAAGTCGCTCAGACATAACCCGAGCTAAAATTTTATAATCAACATTTAAAAGACTGATAGGTTCTCCAATTTTTCAACAAAGTTTTATCCCCCTTTTTTATAAACAAGATTAATAACTCCTTGTTTCATACTTCTGGTCAATTCCCTTTTTCTTCCCATATACTTTGTACATTTCGAGGAAAAATGTATTTTAAATCATCAAAAAAGTGACAATAAAATTCAACAGTCAAACCATCTAAGCCTGGACTTTTATTTTTAGACATGGACAAAACAATGCCTTTGTGTATTTCATCAATAGTCAGGCAAATCACATTTAACTCTATCTTCATCATTAGTTACTTTTTATCAATAAAAGATAAAACATTCTCAATATCACATTATCATCTGTTTCAATACAATTATACAATTCGTTATAAAAATTGAATATTTCATTAGACATTTCATCTGGCGTTGATAAAACATTGCCATCAACATCATGTAAACTTTTGACAAGTTACAATTCTGTCTATACTTTCAATTTTAAAAAAAAAATAACTAGTGTTTTTTATCACCATCTCCATAGCCCATTTCGCTTTTGATCTTAAAACAGCACCATTACATTTTTCTTGTTCAATTTTTCTGTAAAAAACTCTGCTTAAGCTCATCAATAAAATCTGCAATGTCCCAAAAAATTCTTACATATTATGCATTATTCTGAATTTTTTGACATTTTCTGTTTTCTTATTAAAATCCTTACCATAACTTGAGACAGCCTTTTTTGTTTTATGATTCCGAATTCACCGACCCACCAAAGCGCGTGAATCGACACACGTGCGCTCATTCATGTACTATACAACTAGCAGTCCACAAATCATATATCACCTACAAATTTTTAAACAAAACCCTTGTAAAACTAAAACTTTTTTTAGCAAAAATACAAATACCTGGACCTTTAATTTTCATTAAATGTTTTTGCTCAATAAAAAATGAATAAAAACGCAATGAATGAAATCCAAAAATAATGAGTCCAAATTTATCTTCACGTATAAAATGGTTATATGGCTTTAAAGTATTAATGCAATAATTTACTGACCTAAGCACCTTATGTAAAAAGTTTTATGTTGAATTAAACGACGACAAAAATTGTATCAAAATTCACGTGTCGTTGTACATGTACGTGTTAAAACAGCGAATGTTATTAAATATGTAAAATTTTTTTCTGGAATTTTTAACATATGTTGGGGAATTGAAAATTTCACTAACGATATCAGCTATACTTCAATTAAATATATTCAATCAAAAAGTGCAGTGTTTTATTTTCAATTTGACATTGTTATTTGCAATATCAATCAAATGTGTATCTGAGACAAATATGATTAGATATGATTACAGGTGTGTTGAAGTCGTCCCGTGGCTTTTAATATTTGGGGTCCTGGACTGAGAAGGTTACTATGCAGAGCAAAAGAAAAATGGCTGGCCCACTTCCTTAGTTAACATCACTGTCATCGCAATAGGGGATGTTCTCATGAAACAATTTTTGAAAAAAAAATAAATTTCTTAATTATTTTTTCTTTATATTGCAACTGAATGTTTTTAACTTGCATATGTCAGCTTTAACGCTCTTCATTTTTGTAAAAAATCTATATTGAAGCTTACCACATGGCAATATATCCACCAAGAAATAACTTATGCAGCTCTCTTCTGATTCATTATAAAAATCGGACATCTTCGTCTGTTTTCACTTCGATCCTTACCGGAATAATCGAGTAATTCTTTTTAATTTTATATTTCATAATTATCCCACCAATACTTTAGGTTCAAGTGACATAGAAAGGACAATGTTTAGGCAGTATCTATTAAAGACTTATTTTTGTATTAAAATCATCTTATAACAAAAAACCAAATTATTATAAATCAAAATACCTGGACCTTTACTTCTTCAACTAATCATCAGTCAGATTTTCATTACTACTAAGCAATGATCACACTGAACGAAGTATAAATTATAGTATACCCATTTTGCTACTCGAAAGACACTTATGGTTTTGAGCTACTAGACCCAAGCGAGTCGTATCCGCAACACTTTTGCGATAAAGTATCTAAACTCACTCGTTTGCGTGAAAAAACACAGTCACTAATCGTTTATGTTTCACTAATTCATCCTAATTATCGTGTATTTCACATGAAAAACATAAAGACTTTTTCTATGCCGGACACGACTTAGGGATTGTCAACCGTAATGTACTGTTTTCTAGCATAGCCCGTATCGTTCTAGAGTGTTGTTCAGGAAGTTAGTATTAAGAAATCACCTCACTATGTTAGATTCTAGATTCTCCAAGAAATTATGGTACTCTAAACGCAAACTTTTTCAACCGTTCTTGCAAAAGAAAACCCTTTACTAAGATTCACACTAAAACAAACCCTCATTCGGGGCATATCATTTAATTAACTATATTACACATACAAATTCATCAATCAAATCGTCTAATGTCTTAATTCAGTACAAAACTCAGTCCCCGTCATATGTCGCTAGTGTTTCGAGAATCAATATGATAACCATCGCTTTTTTAAAATAATTAATGAACACTAAGAAATTAGCGACTACTCTTTACTGTTATCTATTTACATTTTTGTTTTTAAAGAAAATCTTTATCGCGCCTTATCACACAGAGTTGACTTTATTTGATTGACAGAATGTGTCATCCTTTTAGTTAAAGTTCTTTGCAATAAAATAACTTTAGTAATTATGATACTGAAAAATATTAAATTAAATTCGTAAATCTTTACACAACATCTCTTAGTCCGGTTAAACATATTAGAGATGATACCGTAAAAACAGTGAGCCGAAAACTACAAACATGACAAATGTTTCATTTAGAGTAAGTGACAAGTAATTGTATTTAACTTTTTTTGCGCTTTTCTATCTTCCTCTCTTTTTCTTGTTTCTTTATCTCCACGCCATACATGGTCAGAAGACTCTAATTTAGTTAATATAATTCTTTTCACCTGAGCAACACAGATGGTCTGCCTATATCGTTACTTTCTTATCCATCATCCACCTCATTCCTCTTCCCCCCATCGTTATCCCAAACTTGGAACAAACATTGGCTGCGCGAGGGACGTAGCCAAAGCAAACAGATCATCAATTTACCTGTCTGTTAATAGTGTTATGACTCTGGACGGATTATGAATTCTCGATCGACATCCGTATGTAAAGAACCGTGCAATACCACGCACCATCATCAGCATCACCGCCGCCATCATCGTCATAATCATCATCATCATAATCGCCAGTTCGTCAGCGTCATCATCCCCCACCACTGGTGCTCATTGGAATTCTGAGCTATCACCATGTTCCATAAGGGTAACGGGAATGGAATCTGCAGGTTCCAACTTCAGAGCGCGGTAGATACATCATCACTCGGCATGTATCACCACACCTCGTTCCGAATCTCCGCTATACTGAACCCGGTTGTATCGCCAGTGTCAAAATACATGTACATGTCATAGCGCTCAAACTCTGCTCACTAAAGAGTGTCGACACACCTGGGTGCGCGCGAACAAATCACACTCAAAATGCGAGAATCGTGTACTCCACAACGCACACATGCGTGCTGTGTTTTGCTCGCAAGCCCTTTGGAAATGACCTTGAACTCCAAGCACGTGAAACACACAAAAAATGTGGACATTCAGACGGAACAAGATGGTTGAATCCGAGTAGCTTAGTTGTACATACCTTCAGCTGATTATCATGAATGTACGTGTTGTGTAAGTCGAGTTCTCAAGTATTTCTTTGTCATACAGTAGGAGATTTCCAATATCGGCGGGCAATTTTACACACGCACATATACGCGTACCATCAGCACACATGCTTGGTCCCTTGATAAAAACGACGTTTAGATCGGCGAAAACCCATTTCAACATTAACAGCTGCTGCAAGCTTATTCACGATTCATACGTCAAATCTAGGCAGAAGATGGAGGGAACTCACAAGCGTAAACGCTGAGTGAATAAAATCGCGAAATCAAACTTTTCCATCAATATACAAACACCATCCATAAAATGTTTTGTTCCTGAGCGATGCTAAATACTTCAAATAAAATAGAAACACAAAATTTTGAAAAATAAAACCTCCACTACAACAAGTGTTATCGGGGAAGGCCGCCTCCATTGAACCCCAAAATTTAGGTCTCCCTTCCTTACCCCCCCACGATGACAGGCGGGGAAGTTTAGAACCCGGTCTCCCGCGTGATACTCACCACTATACTACCGAGGATTAGATGATAGCAAGGTTGCGCACAATTGCTTTTAAAGATATATGTGCCATAACCGGGGGAACAATTTGACAAGTTGTTGTTTTCTTATTAATCTACTAAAAACCAACAGGTTTAATGAATCAAGCTGTGGAAATCACTGAAAGGGACTGACAGACAAACATGTATTATGCCTTATAAGCAATGTAAAATTCTCGGTTTTTATGCCTTACATATGTTTCGATGGAAACACACCTGCAGAAATCTATTTACAAATTCTCGGTTTTTATGCCTTACATATGTGAAATGAAATTGTAGACCACAACTTGGCTTAATGGTCATGTCGTATGTACTCATTTCACTGCAGTGTAGACCTGCCAAAATCATATTGTTTTCAGTTCTTATTTGTGCTTGTAAAATTAAAATCTATGCACTGTAAGTATTGTAATTCTCAAAATGTTAGCTATAATTGGTGGTGAATAAAATATTAAAGCTCTTTTTGATTCGTGAGTATAAATTTACGGCATATATAACTTAAAAGTTTGGTTGAACGGGCACGAGCTGTACGGCAACTGTATTGTACAGGTTAGAAAATCCTCGGTAAAAGGCGAAGGATGTTTGAATATATAATCGATTTTAATGGAATTGAGTTTTGATTTTTCATAGTCGATTTGTCTCTGAGCGATGTAAATAAATGTAAATAATAAAAATAGAAATTTTGAAAAATAAAAATATTAAATCCTCCCCGGCGGGGAATTGAACCCCGGTCTCCCGCGTGACAGGCGGGGGGATACTCACCACTATACTACCGTTAGATGGATAGCAAGGTTTCGCGCCAATTGCTTTTACAGATATAAACCACGGGGAAAATTTGGGGAAATGTACTAAAGATATACTCAGGTAACTAACCTTCATGCTTGGACATCAGCCTTCCTTCAAAAATACTAGGTGAAATTAGAAAAATGACTGCACAGAAAAATGTCAAAAATCCTAAAATATATGAAATGTAAAAATCTCGGTTTTTTATGCAGTTAGATATGTTTCGATGGGGTACAGTACTGCAGAAATCTATTTACCGCAATTTAAGAACCACGTTACAAATATGGAAATTGATAGACACAAGTTTTTATGGCTTAATGGTCATGCCAGATTAATGTATAACAATTTCAAACTGCAGATGCTAGACCTCCCAAGCCCTCTAGTTCAAATCTGCTGTTTCAAGTTCAGGGTGCTTGTTAAAAAAAAATTAAGGGAAAACAATGTAAATTTGGGTCCAAATGTGCAAATCGTCATGCATGTAGTTACATTGTGGTGGATAACATATTAAAGCTTTTGTTGCAATGACTTGAGTAAAAATTTACGGCATAATATAATTAAGAGCTAGTTTTGCGCAACGGGCACGACTTCCACAACGGCAATGTATTAGCCAGGTATAAAATCCTATAATTTATGATAAAAAACTTTTAAAGTAAATTGCAGGATTATCCGTTAATGGAATTGTTTGATTATATCGCAAAGGATTTAAGGAGGGATTCTCTCTGAGAGTATGTAAAAGGTCCTGTAAAATAAAGGCAGAAAATTTAGCTAAATAAAACAGGCCCCAGAAATATAACAGGGCAAAAAATCAAGCGTTGACAAGTTGGAGGCTGATACGCATACTATGGTCCCTTTGCGTATCCCTCCTTAAAACCTTACAGGTATCGCCAGTAGGTGATGTCATTCCCAAAAATGACGGTTTTAAGTTATACATCATTTTCATAACCAGGGGAACAATTCAATTTAAATGATTTTTTTAATCCACATAGAGTTATGTAACAGTGTGTAAAATGCAAGCATAGATGATGCAGCTGAGATGATACACAATCTCGGTTCATGCTTTATTAGCAAAGTCAGATAAAAGTCTCGCCTTTTTTACCAATATCTCCTTATGATTTTGATCTACTGGGTATAAAGTTTGATGGGCATTACTATTTTGACAAAATGTTTTATATGGGGGCCTCGATTAGTTGTGCAATGAAAAAAATTTGCAACTTTTATTAACTGGTTAGTTGTTAACAAAACTGGTAACACAAAAATATTCTGCATTATTTAGATGATTTTGGGACAGTGCCAAACAAATCAGTGTCAAGCCAGTTCTTTAAAGATATTTTTTGAGAAATTTTTCACATGAAAAAAGGGTTACCATTATCCCAAGAAAAGGCTGTTACTGTAGACCTACAACTTGTTTATGATTTTTGAAAGTTGATTTTTCATACATGTTTGAATTAGTAATGCGATTACCTCGGGACAAATTGTTCAAAATTATTAAAGAGCTTGAGTATTTGTTAACAGTTAACAAGTGACCCAGTGTGAAGCTTCAGTCAGTACTGGGTATGCTAAACTTTGCATGAAGTTTGTCGCCCCTGGCCGTGATTTAATCGTTTTATTGATACTATTGATGGTGTTGGAAAGCCAAATCATAAGATTAGATTAGTGCATCGATGAAGGAAGAAGACATTAAAGTATGGTTGTCATTTTTAAAAATTACAATTTATGACAGTAATTCCAAAGACACTGGAGCACCTCTGCTTCCATGGAATTGCAATATACAAACAGTGCATGGTCAAATGAAAAGGGCTTTGGTGTAAAGGGTCTTTGCTTATGGGTCCTGGCCCACAGCTTGGTCAAAAATGGGTTTCCAATTAAAAAAAATTCATTTCTAGAGTTATTTCCAATTTATGTGTCAATATGTTTATCTATAGTTTGAGAAATCAGAAAGTTTTGTTCCATTGTGATAATGCAGCTGTTGTAACAATATAAACAAAAAATCCTCTAAATCACATGATGATATCATTAGGCCATTAATTTTGTTGAATTAACTTAGAAATTTTAAATAAGGGCAGAATAACATTCCTGGTAAAATATAATGTTTTATAGCTGATTCCATTTCTCGTCAACAGTGGGCCAGTTTTTCGCCGGTCAGCCCCAGCAGCAGTAGTGTCCCAATACCCCAATACCTATACCTATGGGAGATTATAAAGGTTGAAGCTAAATAGATTACTTCAAAATGCAATGGCTAATAGTACATGGAAAACTTACAACTCAGCGTTACAGTTTTCCAAACATTCAGGTCCTCTTATAATATGTCGAGCATTTGGCCTGAAATCAGACCATTTAGTACAAATTTTTTCTTATCTGTCACTACAGGATTCAGCATCAACAAAACTTATGAGTGGAATACCACCCCATGAGCATAATCTTCGGGGTCAACAGGATTCCACACAATGTTTTATTGTATAAGAAAATTATGGAAACAGCGTGGTAACAAACGCGTGGATGCGCGTCTCCCTATTACTTTACCCCTACTTTTTTAAAACTGGTCGGTAAAAATCCCTTTTCTGTAGCTCTAAATATGAAGCATTGAAAGAACTTTTTTTCTGCAGCATTTATAGCATTTAAAAAATTTTTTCAGGGTTGAAATTTTTTAATTTTCATATCCAGTAGCAATATGGTAAATGATACACGTCCACTGGGAATTTCAGATGTTACCATTGTAAATTCTCCTTCAGAACATTTAAAATTTTTGTATCAGAGAATCAAAGACTGACCAGAGAGGTCATCTGCATTATTACATATCAACAGTTATCTTGAAATCAGATATTTGCCCTGTCTCACTCCTGAACAAATACCTTTTGATTCGGCCAAATACATTAATCAGCAGTTATTCATACATAGGGATGGTTCATCAATTACTCGCTATCAGGTAGCTGTTAATTTTTAAAGAAATCATTAACTTTTTCGCGCATCCCTTGTCTAAATTATTTTCACTCATTTCGTTAATAATTCATTTTGCAACAGAGGCAGCCACCAGGGGAATTTCTGAAAAGAAAATACAAGCATGGGGTCGATGGAAATCATCAAAGTTCTACTCAAAATACATAAGAATTCCATTAATACAGTTTTTAAAAGCTAGGCAACAGCAGCTAGGAGTGAAACCTGAATTTACCACATTTGTGATTTGAACTCATTTCCCATGTATAATTCTCTAAAGTTAAATTATAATAAAGTCGGTTATGGTTTTTACAGCGTTTTGATTTAAATTTGGATTATTAAAGTATTGCAATTTCATGCTTTTCTAAAACATCATCAGATATTTTTTATTTATCCCCAGAAAATGGGTCATAGGATCTTCTATACCATTTTGAAAGTTATGAAGGAGGCAGCTAAGAGATGTAGTGGTACAAACCTTAATCTTGACAGAAAGGTTAATTTATTCATTGGATGACCCGTAAAATGACCTGGAGTGAATTTGACCCTCTCATTGACAATTTGGAAAATCCCCGCCTCCAAAAATGATCCTGATTCAACTTGGGTCCAATGATGTAGTTGCATTAAAGGCAAAGAGTTGATAGAAACAATCAGGTGTTCACTTTTAAGGTTTGCTTTGTCAATCTCCCCTTACTACTTAATTTGGTCTAAAATACTACCCAGGTTATTGGCATGGGCCATGGGGCTTGCTCATATGCAAAAGTTGAGAGGAAGAGAAAGCGTTAAAATCTATGCAATTAAGAAACATTTATTTGATCAGGTTAAAGGTCCTTAAATGCCATCCTACAATCCAATCAACACAGTCATTTTACATGCCCAGATTACTCATCTTTCTACCACAGGTATTGGGATTCTGCTCAACAATTACCAGGGAATTAGAAATTTTTCAGATTCCAAAACCAAAACACATATGCTAAATTTCCTATCCCTAGTAATCAGGATTAGGTGAAATTTCAACGAATTAGGCAGTACTTGGGGGGGTGGGGAATTCACTGATTGGTTTAACCTATTTTTACCATAGGTTATTTGGATTGGGGTTTTTAGCTGTAAGGTAAAAGGTTATATTATATGTCAAGCAAATTATTTTGCTAGGTATGAATGGGTACGCAGTATGGGAGGGTATTTTAAAAAAAAAAAATGAAACCCTCAGGTCGGGAGCCCAGAGGGAGACATTCAGAGGGACATGGGCTCATCCGGCTAATATCAAATACCACTTTGCTTTACGCACATGACTGGTTTATTAGGCATAAAGAATGGGGATTTCTGTCGTTACTAGCAGGCCCCCCTCCCTCCGTGTACCATGGAGGGAGGTGTCCACCTTGTTAATTTGACAAATTTGGTGGTGATAATGGGTTTTAGTATTATATCTCATTGTCAGTTCGCCCTCAGAAATTTTAACCTAGGGGAACCGGTCTCTCGTGGTAACCGTGGGAGACATGCTGGTATGCTCGGAAATACCAGTTTCCTTCAAAGGCTCTTATCATACTGCGGCCATTCTTCCATAATATCTTTTTTTGTTTATTAAAATATAATAAATTCAAAATTAACAAATTATATTTTTGGGTGTTTTATGCATGCAATATGTGTATTGCAGCGTTTACAAATAACAGATAAACGTGTTTAATGCCAGCGAATGCTTTATTTTAGTTCATACAATGTAACAATAAGGATATGATACATTACAAACTAGGTATCTTTTAATGGCGTAAAAAACAAATTGTAGACTTAGAATGATTATATATCTTTTAATGGATACCAATCGAGCGCGTCCTTTATTTCATTATAACTTAAAAGTGTTAATCAATCGTCAAGGCACACTTTCATTCAATTCTTTTCAAGCTTAACTTTGGCTTATGCTTAACATGTCTTTATATTTCAGAGGTAATTTAAAATGTCAGGAACACATGTTAAGAAAACCGGAGCAAAAGCACAGAATGGGATACAGGTAATGGTCTTTTTGCACGGTAATAAAAATTCTTACGGATCAAAAGAATATCATTGTGCACTTGTCCATATGAAACTACCACAGGCTGGACACGGTGTAGAATATGTGAACTGTGATACAGCCTCCTCCTGTTTTTTCTTAATGAACATTTTTAGTCTTAAAACAGTGTGAAAATGAGGATGGTCACATTTCAAAAGGTTTGATTTAAGGTGAAATTTTTAATTCTTTTTCGATACTATGTACTATTATTTTATCATAAACAAATATATGTTTAATTGTCTTATTGATTGGAATTGTAACTGTTACACCAGTTGGATACTTCTTTCCATAAAAATAATGGGTCATAAAATTGGATTGATGGAATGTTCCACTAATTTGTTTGCTTTAATTTAAATCAAAATTTTATTGGAAACAATTTACAAATGATTATTAAGCCTTTCATGCCATTTATATATGTTATGTCTGCTTTGTTTTAAAATGAAGCCTCAATTTACACAGGCGGGATGAATTTGAACCCCGGTCTCCCGCGTGACAGGCGATTGAACTTAACTACTAATTAGGATTAGATGCTAGCAAGGATGCGCACGAATTTGCTTTAAAACAAATATATGTGCCTTTAACCGGGGGACAAAATTTGACAGTTAGTTGTAGTTTCATTAATTAATCCTAGCTAATATACCACCAGGTTTTTAATGTATCAAGCGCTGTGGAAATCATTGAACAGAGACTGACACACAAACATGATAATATCCCTTATAAGCAATGTAAATTCTCGTGTTTTTATGGCCTTACCATATGTTTCGATGGAAACACACACCTTGTCAGAAATCTTATTTACAATTAATTAATAAACACGTTATCAATGTGAAATGGAATTTTTGTATACCCACAACTTGGCTTAAAGGTCTTGCCGGTCTGTACTCATTTCACTGCAGTTTAGGCCTGCCAAAATTCTATAATTGCTTTTCAGTCTCTTATTTGTGGCATGTAAAATTAAAATCTATGCACTGTAAGGTATTTTGTAATTCTCAAAGTTTGTTTAGCTATAATTGGTGGTGAAATAAAATATTAAAGCTCTTTTTGGTTCGTGAGTATAAAAATTGTAACGGCATATTTAGACTTAAAAGTTTGGTTGAACGGCACGTGACGAGCTGATACGGCAACTGTATTGTAACAGGTTAGAAAATCCTCGATATAAAAGGCGAAGGATGTTTGAATATATAATAGCGATTTTTAATGGAATTGAGTTTTGATTTTTCATAGTCCGATTTGTCTTCTCTGAGCGATGTAAATAAATGTAAAATAAAAATAGAAATTTTGAAAAATAAATCCTCCCCGGCGGGGAATTGAACCCCGGGTCTCCCGCGTGACAGGCGGGGATAACTCACTCACCACTATACTACCGAGGATTAGATGATAGCAAGGTTGCGCACAATTGCTTTTAAATAAAAAAAAAAAGTAATTATACATATGTGGTGTGCCATAACCGGGGGAACAATTTGACAAGTTGTTGTTATTCTTCCCCCCCTTAATCTATAACTAAAACCAACAGGTTTAATGAATCAAAGCTGTGGAAATCATTTGAAAGGGACTGAGACAGACAAACATGTAATATGCCTTATTAAGCCAATGTAAATTCCCTCTCCTTCCACATTCTCGGTTTTTCTCTGGTTTTTATGCCTTACATATGTTTCGATGGAAACACACCTGCGTGGCAGAATCTATTACGCAATTAATTAATAACCACGTTAATAATGTGAAATGAAATTGTAGACCACAACTTGGCTTAATGGTCATGCCGTATGTACTCATTTCAGTGCAGTGAAGACCTAACCAATATTCCATATTGTTTTCAGTTCTTAATTGTCGCTTGTAAAATTTAAAATTCAATGCACTGTAAGTATTGAAATTCTCAAATTTTTAGCTATAATTGGTGGGTGAATAAAAAATATTAAAGCTCTATTTTGGATTCGTGAGTAAAATTTTACGAGCATTAAATTACTAAAAAGAAAGGATGGTTGAAAACGGGCAACAGCTGTAACGGCAACTGTATTTGTACAGGTTTAGAAAATCCTCGGTAAAAGGCGAATGCATGTCTAGGATATATAATCGATTTTATGAAATTGAGTTTTTTGATTTTTTCATAGTCCGATCTGTTGTCCCTGAGCGATGTAAATAAATGTAAAATAAAAATAGAAATTTTGAAAAATAAATCCTCAACGGCGGGGAAATTGAACCCCGGTCTCCCGCGTGACAGGGCGGGGATACTCACACAACAATACTAACCGAGAATTAGAAGATAAGCAAGGTTGCGCACAATTGCTTTTTAAAGATATATGTGCCATAACCGGTGGGAACAATTTTGACAAGTTGGATTGTTTTCCTTATTAATCTACTAAAAACCAACAGGGTTTAATGAATCAATGCTGTGGAAAATCATTGAAAGGGACTGACAGACAAAACATGTATTATGCCTTATAAGCAATGTAAAAAATTCTCGATTTTTATGCCTTTACATATGTATCGATGGGAACACACCTGCAGAAATCTAATTACAATTAATTAATAACCACGCTAACAATGTTGAAAATGAAATGTAGACCACAACATGGCTTAATGGTCTTGCCGTTATTGTACTCATTTCACTGCAGTGTAGTTTAGACCTGCCAAAATCAATATTGTTTTTCCAGTTCTTATTTGTGTTTGTAAAATTAAAATCTATGCACTGTAAGTATTGTAATTCTCAAAATGTTAGCTATAATTGGGTGGTGAATAAAATATTAAAGCCTCTTTTTGATTCGTGAGTATAAATTTACGGCATATATAACATTAAAAGTTTGTTTGAAACGGCACGAGCTGTACGGCAACTGTAATGTACAGGTTAGAAAATCCTCGGTAAAAGGCTACACGGAATGTTTTGATATATAATCGATTTTAATGGAATTGAGTTTGCATTTTTCATAGTCGATTTGTGTCTGGAGCGATGTTAACAAATGTATAATAATAACAAATAGAAATTTTGAAAAATAACCCCTCCCCGGCGGGGAATTGAACCCCGGTCTCACCGCGTGACAGGCGGGGATACTCACCACTATACTACCGAGGATTAGATGAATAGCAAGGTTTGCGCACAATTGCTTTTAAAGATATATGTGCCATAACCGGGGAACAATTTGACAAGTTTGTTGTTTTTCTTATTAATCTACTAAATAACCAACAGGTTTAATGAATCAAGCTGTGGAAATCCATTGAAAGGGACTTGACAGACAAACATGTAATATGCATTATAAGCAATGTAAAATTAAATAAAGAAAATCTCGGTTTTTATGCCCTAACATATGTTTCGATGGAAACACACCTGCAGAAATCTATTTAACAATTAATTAATAACCAGCGTTATAATGTGAAATGAAATTGTTAGACCCCAACTTGGCTTAATGGTCCATCGCCGTATGTAAACCAATTCACTGCAGTGTAGACCTGCCAAAATTCATATTGTTTTCAGTTCTTTATTTGTTCGTTGTAAAATTAAAATCGTATACCACTGTAAGTAATTGAAAATTCCTCAAAATAGTTTTAGCGTATAATTGTGGTGAATATAAATATTTAAAGCTCTTTTTGGTTCGTGGAGTATAAATTTACGGCATATATAACTTAAAAAGTTTGTTTGAACTATGGCACAGAGCTATGGCGGCAACTGTAATGTACAGGGTTAGAAAATCCTCAGGTATAAAAGGCGAAAGGATGTTTTGAATACATTATAATCGATTTTAATGGAATTGAGTTTTGAATTTTTCATAGTGCGAATTGTCTCTGAGCGATGTAAATAAATGAAAAATAAAATATAAATTTTGAAAAAAAAGACCCTCCACGGCTGGGGAAATTGAACCTCGGTCTCCCGTGTGACAGCGGGGATACTTCAGCACCCCTATACTAACGAGTAATAATGAATAGCAAGGTTGCGCACAAATGCTTTTAAAAGAATATATGTGCCATAACCGGAGGGAACAATTTGACAAGATGTTAGTATTTCTTATTAATCTACTAAATACCAACAGGTTTAATGAAATCAAGCCTGTGTGAAAATCATTGAAAGGGTCTGACAGACAAACAGATGATATATCACACATTATAAGCAATGTAAACAATTCTCCGGTTTTATGCCTGAAACCATATGTTTTCGATGGAAAACACACCTGTCAAGAAATCTAATTAACATTTTCACACACACACATACATAACCACGTTTATAATGTGAAATGAAATTGTACGCCACAACTGGTCCTTGTCCCCCCCCCCCCGTATGTAACTCATTTCATCTGCAGTTGTAGACCCCTGCCAAAATCATATTGTTTTCGGTTCTTATTTGTGCTTGTAAAATTAAAATCACACACTCATGTAAGTATTGTGTAATTCACATAAATGTTAGTCTATACTTGGTTGGTGAATAAAATATTCAAAGCTCTTTTTGATCTCGTGATTATAAATATACGGCATATATAACTTACAAAGTTTGCGTTTGAACACGGGCATACGAGCTGAACGGTCAACTGTAATTTTGTACAGTCTAGGAAACCCTCGGTAAAAAGGGGAAGGATGTAATTGGATATATAGTCGATTTTAATGGAAATGAGTTTTGATTTATCCATAGTCGGTTTTGAGTCTGAGAGCGATGTTTAATAAAATGTAAAATAAAAAATAAGAAATTTTTTGACAAAAATAAAATTCCACAGCCCGTGATCGTGGGTAATATGAACCCCAGTCTCTCCGCGTGTAGCAGGCGGGGATACACTCACCACTATACTACAGAGGATAGATGATAAGGCTCTCAATGATGATATCGCACAATTGCTGTTTTAAAGATATATGGTGGCCATAACAAACGGGGGTAACAATTTTGACAAAAGGTTGCTTGTTTTTCTTATTATCTATTCTATCTCTCATACCAACAGGTTTAATGAATCAAGCTGTGGAAATTCAATGAAAGGGACTGACAGACAAACATGTATTATGCCTTATAAGCAAAGTATAAAAATTCTCGTTTCTTTTTATGCCTTACATATGTTTCAGATGGAAACACACCCTGCTCGAAATCTATTTTACAATTACATTAATAACCACGTTATAAACGTGTGAAATGTAAATTGTAGACCACAACTTGGCTTAATGGCGCTCGATGCCGTATGTACTTCATTTTCTCGTGTGGCTATATGCTCTAGTGGGGGGGATCTCTACCAAAATAATCATATTGTTTTCAGTTTTCTTATTTGTGCTTGTAAAATTAAAATCTATGCACTGTAAGTATTGAAATTCCTCAAATGTTAGCTATAATTGGTGGTGAATAAAATTATAAAAGCTCTTTTTGGATTCGTGATATAAATTTACGGCATATATAGTACTTAAAAGTTTGGTTGAACGGGGCACGAGCTTATACGGCAACTGTATTGTACAGGTTAGAAAATCCTCGGTAAACAGGCGAAGGATGTTTGAAATATATAATCGAATTTAAATGGAAATTGAGTTTTGACTTTTCATAGTCCGATTTTTCTCTGAAACGATGTAAATAAATGTAAAATAAAAAATAGAAATTTTGAAAAATAAATCCTCCGACCGGCGGGGGAAAATTGAACCCCGGTCTCCCGCGTGACAGGCGGGGAATACTCCACCACTATACTACCGAGGATTAGATGATAGCACTACAGGTTGCGCACAATTGCTATTTAAAGATATATGTGCCATAACCGGGGGAAACAATTTGACAAGTTGTTTGTTTAGCTCATATTAATCTACTAAATACCAAGCAGGTTTTTGAATGAATCAAGCTGTGGAAATCATTGAAAGGGACTGACAGACAAACATGTATTATCCCTTATAAGCAATGTAAAAAATTCTCGGTTTTTATTGCCATACATATGTTTCGATGGGAAACACACCTGCAGAAATCTATTTACAATTCTATTAATAACCACAGTTATAATGTGAAATGAAATTGTAGACCACAACTTGGCTTAATGGTCATTGCCGTATGTACTCCATTTCAGCTGCAGTGTAGACCTGCCAAAATCATATTGTTTTTCAGTTCTTATTTGTGTTTGTAAAATTAAAATCTATGCACTGTAAGTATTGTAATTCTCAAAAATGTTAGCTATAATTGGTGGTGGAATAAAATATTAAGCTCTTTTTGATTCGTGAGTATAAATTTACGGCATATATAAATTAAAAGTTTGGTTGTTTCTGCAACGGGCACGAGCTGTACGGCAACTGTATTGTACAGGTTAGAAAAATCCTCGGTAAAAAGGCGAAGGATGTTTTGAATATATAATCGATTTTTAATGGGAAATTGAGTTTTATGATTTTTCATAGTCGATTTGTGTCTGAGCGAATGGTTAAAAAAATGTAAAAATAAAAATAGAAATTACTTTGAAAAAATAAATAAATCCTCCCCGGCGGGGAATTGAACCCCCTGTCTGCCCGCGTGACAGGCGGGGGGATACTCACCACTATATACTACCGAGGATTAGATGATAGCAAGGTTGCGCACAATTGCTTTTCTAAAGATATCATGTTGCCATAACCGGGGGAACAATTTTTTGACAAGTTTGTTGTTTTCTTATTAATCTTACTGAAATACCAACAGGTTTAATGAAATCAAGTCTGTGGAAATCATTGAAAGTGGACTGACAGACAAACTCGATGAATTATGCCATAATAAGCAATGTAAAAATTCTCGGTTTTTTATGCCGCCTTTACAAATGTTTCGATGGACACACACCTGCAGAAATCTTATTTACTATTAATTAATAAACCACGTTATAATGTGAACATAAAATTGTAGACCCCAGCACCACCCCAACTCACGGCTTAATGGTCATCTCCGACAACGTACTCATTTTGTACACTGCAGTGTAGACCTGCCAAAATCATATTGTTTTTTTTTCAGTTCTTTATTTGTGCTTTGTAAAATTTAAAAAATCTATGCACTGTTAAGTATTGAAATTCTCAAAAATGTTAGCTATAATTGGGTGGGGTGAATAAAATATTAAAAATGCTCTTTTTGGATTTCGTGAGTATAAATTTACGGCATATAATAACTTAAAAAGTTTGGTTAACGGGCACGAGCTGTACGGCAACACTTGTATTTGTACAGTGGGTTAGAAAATCCTCTCCTGTAAAAAGGGCGAAGGATGGTGTGAATAAATAAGCGATTTTAATGGAATTGGAGTTTTGTGATTTTTTCATAGTCCGATTTGTCTCTGAGGCGATGTTAAATAAATGTAAAACGTAAAAATAAAGAAATTTTGAAAAATAAAATCCTCCCCGGGCGGGGGGAATTGAACACTCCCGGGTCTCCCGGCCGTGACAGGCGGGGATCACACGACATCACACCTATACTACCGAGGATTAGATTGGTAGGCAAGGTTTGCGCGCACAATTGCTTTTAACATCAGATATATATCTTGTTGGCCAATAAAAAAACATCGGGGTCGGGATAAACACAATTTGAACGCAAGTTGTTGTTTTCCTTATTAAAACTCTACTAAAAACCAACAGAGGTTTAATGAATATCAAAGCCTGTCGAAATCATTGAAAGGTGACTGACCAGTACAAACAATTCATTATGCCGTTATACGCAGATTTAAAATTCCCGTGTTCTTATATGCCTTCTACATATTGATTCACGATGGAGAACGACACCTGCAGAAAATCTAATTTACTAATAAAATTACTAACCAACAGCTTAAAAATGTGTAAACATAGACAACTATGACAGACCCACAACATGGTCTTAAAGGTCATCGCCGTAATGTACTACATGTTCACTGCAGAGTAGACCTGCCCAATAATCAAATTGTATTCAGTTCTATAATTTGTGCTATGTAAAATTAAAACACTCTATGCACTGTAAGTAATTGAAATTCATCAAAATGTTAGCTATAATTGGTGGTGTAAATACAAATATCAAAGCTCACTTTTTTGCGGTCACGTGAGTATAAAATTTTACGAGTATATATATAACTTAAAAGTTTGTTTGAACTGGGCGCCCCAACGAGCTATACGGCAACTGTAATGTCTACAGGTTATGACAATCCTCAGTAGAAAAGGCGAGAAGGATGTTTGAATACATAATCTATTTAATTGAATTCAGAAGGTTTTGATTTTATTCATATGTGCGATTTGTCCTCTGAGCGATGCTTAACAAAAATGTCTACAATATAAAAAGTACAGAAATTTTGAAAATATACGTCCGTCCCCGTCTGGGGGACATTGACACCCCGAGTCCCTCTCCGCGTGACAGGCTCGGGGATACTCACCGACAATACTCACCGAGGATTAGATGATAGTGCAAGGTTGTTCGCACAATTGCTTTTAAAGTGCATATTAAGTGCCCAATAACCGGGGGAACCAAACTGTTGGACAAGTTTGTTGTTTCTCTTATTAAATCTACAATATACCCAACAGTGTTTAATGACTCAAGCTGTGGAAAACATTGAAGAGGGAGCTGAACTGTACAAACATGTAATATGGCCTTATAGAGCAATGAAAAAATTCTCGGTTTTTATGCCTTACATAAGTTTCGATGGGAACACTCCTGCAGAAAATCTATTTACAATAAATTAATAACCACGCTTATAATGTTAAATGAAAATTGAGTAAGACCAGCAACTTGCTTAATGTGTCTTGCCCGTTTGATACTCATTTACAGAGCTGCAGTGTAGCCTGCCAATATCATATTGTTTTCAGTTCTTTTATTGTGTTTGTAAAATTAAAATCTAATGCACTGTAAGTATTGTAATCTCCAAATGTGTAAGCTATAATTGGTTGGTGAAAAAAATAGTAAAATCTCTTTATTGATTCTTGAGTATACAATATACGGCATAATATATACTTAAAAGTTTGGCTTGATGACGGCGACGATCGATTTACGGCAACTGTATTGTACAGGTTAGAAAAATCCTCTATTGGTTAAAATGGCTAAGGATAGTCTTTGAATATATAATTCGGATTTTAATGTGAATTGAGTTTTGGATTTGTTTCAGACTCGATTTGTCTGTCTGAGCGGATGTTAATAAATGTAAAATAAAAATAGGAAATTTTGAAAAATAAATCCTCCCCGGCGGCCGGGGATTTGAAACCCCTGGTCCTCCCGCGATGGACAGGCGGGATATACTCACCACTATACAACCTGAGGATTAGATGTGATAGCAAGGTTGCGCACAAATAGCATATAACAGAGTATGTATGTGCCATAACCGGGGGAACAATTTGACACAAGTTTTTGTTTTTTCTTATTAATCTACTAAAAACCAACAGGTTTAATGAATCAAGCTGTGGAAATCATTGAAAGGGTAGACTGACAGACAAACATGTATTTATGCCTTAAATAAGCAATATGCTCAAAATTACTCGGGTTTTTATGCCATTACATATGTTTCGATGGAGAAACACACCTGCAGAAATCTATTTCACAAATTAATTAATAACCCATACGTTTATAATGTGAATACTGAAATTGTAGACCACAACTTGGCTTAATGGTCATGCCGTATGTACTCATTTGCACTGCAGTGTAGACCTGCCAAAATCATATTGTTTTCAGTTCTTATTTTGTGCTTGTAAAATTTAAAATCTATGCACTGTAAGTATTGTAATTCTCAAAATGTTAGCTATAATTGTGTGGTGAATAAAATATTAAAGCTCTTTTTGATTCGTGAGTATAAATTTACGGCATATATAACATTAAAAGTTTGGTTGAACGGGCACGAAGCTGTACGGCAACAGTATTGTACAGGTTAAGAAAATCCTCGGTAAAATGGCTGAAAGGATGTTTTGAATATATAATCGATTTTGTAATGGAATTGAGTTTTGCGATTTTTTCATAGTCGATTTGTCTCTGAGCGATGTAAATAAATGTAAAATAAAAATAGAAATTTTGAAAAAATAAATCCTCCCCGGCGGGGAATTGAGAACCCCGGTCTCCCGCGTGACAGGCGGGGATACTCGTTACCACTATACTACCGAGGATTAGATGATAGCAAGGTTGCGCACAATTGCTAGTTTAAAGATATATGTGCCATAACCTGGGAACAAACTGTTGACAAGTTGTTGTTTTTCTTTATTAATCTACTAAAAACCAACAGGTGTTTAAATGAATCAAAGCTGTGGAAATCATTGAAAGGGACTGACAGACAAACATGTATTATGCCTTATAAGCAATGTAAAATTCTCGGTTTTTATGCCTTACATATGTTTCGATGGAAACACACCTGCAGAAATCTATTTACAATTTAATTAATAACCACGTTATAATGTGAAATGAAATTGTTAGACCACAACTTGGCTTAATGGTCATGCCGAGTATGTACTCATTTCAGTGCAGTGTAGACCTGCCATGCAAAATCATATTGTTTTCAGTTCTTATTTAGTGCTTCTTAGTAAATATTAAAATCTATGCACTGTATAAGTATTGAAAATTCTCAAAAATGTTAGCTATATAATTGGTGGTGAATAAAATATTAAAATGAGTTTTTGATTCTTTGTGTTCGTATGAGTGAATTTTTACGGCATATATAACTTAAAAGTTTGGTTGAACGGGGCACGAGCTGTACGGCAACTGTATTGTACAGGTTAGAAAATCCTCGGTAAAAGGCGAAGGATGTTTGGAAATATATAATCGATTTTAATGGAATTGAGTTTTGATTTTTCATAGTCGATTTTGTCTCTGAGCTCGATGTAAATAAATGTAAAATAAAAATAGAAGATTTTGAAAAATAAATCCTCCCCGGCGGGGAATTGAACCCCGGTCTCCCGCGTGACAGGCGGGGATAACTCACCACTATACTACCGAGGGAATTAGATGATAGCAAGGTTGCGCACAATTGCTTTTTAAAGATATATGTGACCATAACCGGGGGGAACAATTTGGACAAGTTGTTGTTTTCTTATTAATCTACTAAAAGGACCATCAAGCGTTTAATGAATCAAGGCTGTGGAAAATCATTGAAAGGGACTGTCGACAGACAAACATGTATGGTATAGCCTTATAAGCAATGTTAAAATTTCTCGGTTTTTATGCCTTACATATGTTTATCGATGGAAACACACCTGCAGAAATCTATTTACAATAATTAATCACCAACGTTATAATGTGAACTGAAAATGTAGACCACGAACTTGGCGTAAATGGTCATGCCGTATATTACCGTCATTTCACTGCAGTGTAGACCCTGCCAAAACTCATATTGTTTTCAGTTCTTAATTTGTGCTTGTAAAATTAAAATCTAATCACTGTAAGTATTGAAACATTCTCAAAAATGATTAGCTATAATTGCTGTGTGAATAAAATATTAAAGACTACATTTTTTGAGTTCTGTGGATAAAAATTTACGGCATAATTACAACCTTAAAAAGTTCTTGTTCTGAACGGGCACGAGCTATGGGCGGCAAACTGTAGAATGAACAGGTTCAGAAAATCCTCAAGGTAAAAGAGCGCATGAAGCGTATTGAATACATAAATCAAATTAATAGCAATTGAGTTTTTGATTCTTTTCATGTCGATATTGTTATCTGAGCCGATGTTAAAAAAAAGTCAAATAAAAATAGAAATTATGAAAAATAAATCTCCTCATCCGCCCCCCCCGGAGCAGGGAAATTGAACCCCTGTCCTCCGCGTGTACAGGCGGGATACGCTCATCCACTATACTACGCTGACGGATTAGCATAGATATCAAGAGTTTGCCCACCACCAACAATTGCTTTCTAAAGATATCATGGTGCCATAACCGGTAGGGAAGTGCGAATTGACAGAGTTTGGTATGTTTTTCTACTTAATCTACTAAATAGCCAACATGTTTAATGAAATCAAGCAGTATGGAAATCATATGAGAAAGGGATACTGAGACAGACAGAACTATGAAAGTTAAGCCTTATAAGCAATGTTAAAAATTCTCGGTTATTCTATGCCTTACATAATGTTTTGATGGTTATACACACCAGGCAGAAATCCAATCTTACAATTAATTAATAACCACGTAAAAACTCGTTATCTCTTGTAAATTGTATACCCCAACTTGTGCTTACTGGTCATGACGTATGTACGTCATTTCACTGCATTGACTAGACCTGCCAAAATCATAGATTTTCCAATCGGTCATATTGGGAATTCAAGTTCTGACTTGTTCAAATTAAAATTAAATCTATGCACTGTAAGTATTTGTAATTCCTTACAAAATGGTAGCTATAATTGGTGGTGAATAAAATAATAAAAGCACTTTTTTGATTCGTGAGTAATAAATTTACGGCATATATAACCTTAAAAGTTTTGGTTGAAACGGGCATGGCAGAGCTGTACGTGCACATGTTTTTTGTGTACCGTTAGCACAAAATCCTCGTAAAAGGCGAAGGATGTTCTGGAGTCTATAATCGATTTATCAATGGAATTGAGTTTTGAATTTTTCATAAGTTGCGATTTGTGTCTGAGCGATGTAAATAAATGTAAAATAAAAATGAGAAATTATGGAAAAATAAATCCTCCCCGTCGGGACATTGAACCCCAGTTTCCTGCGTGAACAGGCGGGGATGACTCAGCCACTATACTACCGAGGATTAGGAAGATAGCAAGGTTTCGCAGCAATTGCCTATATAAACATATATGTATGGCCATAACCGGTGGAACAATTTGACAAGTTGTTGGTTTCTTAATTAATCTACTAAAAACCAACGAGTTATAAATGAATCCAGCTGTGAAATCATTTGAAGAGATGACCTGACAGAGCAAACATGGAATATGGCCTTATGTATTTTATCTTATAAGCAAGTGTAAAATTCTCTGTTTTTTTATGCCTTAACATATATGTATCGATGTGAAACACACCTTGCAGAAATCCTATTTATCAATAAATTAAATAAGCGAACGTTATAGATGTGGAAATCTGACATTGAAGACCCACCACTTGGCTGTAATGGGCATGCCGTATGTACACGATTTCACTGCAGGTGTAGACCTGCCAATATCATATTGGTTTTCAGTTCTTATTTGTGTATTGTAAAATGTTATTATTCCACTTATATCAAAATCTATACTCCTTTAGATTTTTTTTTATTGGCAGTGGGGGGGGGGGGGGGGCTGGTGGGGGGGACATATATCTATATATCACTTTGAAATCCTCAAATTGTTAGCTATAATTGGTGGTGAATAAAAATATTCAAGTTCCCCTCTCTTTTTGATTTCGATAGTATAAACTTTACGGCATGAAATACTTAGAAAAGTTTGGTGGTTGAACGGGCACGAGCTGTCCCCTACGGCAAACTGTATTGGTACAGGGTTAGAAAATCCAGCTTAAAATT
Source organism: Argopecten irradians (assembly GCF_041381155.1). Classification (NCBI taxonomy): domain Eukaryota; kingdom Metazoa; phylum Mollusca; class Bivalvia; order Pectinida; family Pectinidae; genus Argopecten; species Argopecten irradians. Next base: position 38,167 of record NW_027187666.1, on the reverse strand, counting down.
CGACAGGATGTTTATGGATAAAAAAATCGGATTAATGTGAGAATTGAGTTTTGTAGTTTTTCAAAGTCGAATTGTTCTCTGCGCGATGTGAAATAAATGTAAAATATAAAAATATAAAATTTTTGAAAATAAATTCCTCCCCGGCAGGGAATTGAACCCCGGTCATCCCCCGCGTGGACAAGTGCGAGTTATACTCACCCCTAAAACTAACCGAGGAAGTTATGATTATAGCAAGGTTGCGCACGAACTGCTGTTAAAGGATATCTTGTGGCCATTACCGGGTGGAACAATTTTACAAGTTTTGGTTTTCCTTATAAATCTACAAAATTAACCAACATGAGTTTTATATAAATGAATCACGCTGAGGAAATCATTGAAAAGGACTGTGACAGACAACCATGTAAATAGTCCCTTATAAGCAATGAGTAAAAGAATTCTCTGTTTTTTATGCCTTACATATTGTTCAGAATGAAACACACCTGGCAGAAATCTATTTACCAATTAATATAAGATAACACAGTTAATATATGTGAAATGAATTGAGTATGACCAATACAACTTGGGCATTAATGGTCAATCGCCGTAAGTACTCCTTTCACTGCAGTGTAGACCTTCCAAAAGTCATATTGTTATCAATTCTTTATTGTGCTTGTAAAATTAACAAGCACTAATGCACAGTAAGGTATTGAAATTCTTTCTCAAACAAATTGTTTATCTAAATTTGGTGGTGAAATAAAATATTAAAGCTCATTATTGATTCGTGAGTTAATCAAAAATCTACGAGCAAGTATAACTGTAAAAAGTTTGGTTGTGAACGTGCACGAGCTGTTACGGCAACTGTGATTGTAAACAGTGTTAGAAAATCCTACAGTAGAAAGGCGAATGATGTTGGTATATATAATCGAATTTTATGGAATTGAGTTTTGATTTTTCATAGTCGATTATGTGTCTGATCGATGTAAATATATGTAAACATAAAAAATAGAATTTTATTGAAAAAAAAATCCTCCCCGTCGGGGAATTGAATCTCGGTCTCCGCCGTGACAGGCGGGGTTACTCCAACCACTATATAACCGAGGATTAGATGAAAGCAAAGTTGTCGCACAAATGCTTTATAAAGTAAAAAAATGAGCCATAACCCGGGTAACAAATTTTACACGTTTTTGTTATCTTATTAATACTACTAAAAACCCAACATGTTTAATGAATCAAGCTGTGGACACATCATTGAAAAGTGAACCTGACAGACAAACGACATATTATGCCTTATAAACAAGTGTAAAATTCTCTGTTTTTATGCCTTACAAATGTATTTGACTGATGGAAACACACGACCTCGCAGAAATCTAATTACATATAAATTAATAATCACGTCATATAAGTGAAATGAAATTTGCTATACCACAACTTGGGCTTAGACGGTCCCATGCCGTATGTCATTCCATCTTACAACTGCAGTTGTAGACCTGCCAATATCATCACTGTTTGATCTAGTTCTTATTTGTGGTTTGTCAAAAAATTATAATCTATATGCACTGTATGCTATTGTCAAACTTCTCCAAAAAGCGTTGTATGTCTACAAATGGGTGGTGAATATAAATCATTAAAAGCTCTTTTTTGATTCGTGTGAGTATAAAATTATCTGCATGTAATACATATAAAGTACTGGTTGGAACATTCAGGGACTAGCTGTAAGGCAACTGTTATTGTACAGAGTTTAGCAAAATCCTACGGTAAAAGGCGATAGGAATGTCTACTATGGATATATACATGGGATTTTAATGGAATTTGAGTCATTTGATTTTTCATAGTCGATTTGTCTCTGAGCGTGATGTAAATAAAATTGTTAAAATAAAAATAGAAATATTGAAAAATAACTCCTCCCCCGCGGGTGCCAATTGAACACCACCGGTCACCTCCCGCGTGGAACATGCTTGGGGTATACTCACCCACTATACAACCGAAAAAATTAGACTGATATCAAAGTTTGCGCACAATTTTTGCTTTAAAAGATTATTAAAGTTCCATACACCTGGGGAAAACTTTGACACGTTTGTTGTTTTCTTATTAATCTACCAAAACAACACACCAGGTCTTCTTAATAATTCAAAGCTGTGTGAAATCCATTTGAAAGGAGACTGACAGACAAACACATAATAGGCCTTATAAGCAATAGAACAATCCTCTGTTTTTATGCCTTAAATATGTTTCGATGGCAGTACGACACTGCAGAAATCTAATATCCCAATTCAATTTAATAATCACGTTATAATGTAGGACAATGAAATTGTATAGACCACAACATGGCTTAATGGGTTTATGCCGTATGTACTCATTTCAGTGCAGTGATATACCCTGCCAAAATCATAATGTTTTCAGTTCCTTATTTGAGGCGAGTGATGAGTTGAGTAAAATTACAAAATCAGAACACTGTAAAGTATTGAAATTCTCAAAATGTTTAGCTATAATTGGTGGTGACTGTAATAAAAATATTAAAGCTCTTTTTGATTCGTGAGTATAAATTTACGGCATGTAATAGACTTAAAAGTTTAGAGTTGAACGGGCACGAGCTGTACGGCAACTGTATTGTACAGGTTAGAAAAACCTCGGATAAAAGGCGAAGGATTTCCTGGATATATAATCGATTTTAAATGAATTGGAGTTTTGATTTTTCATAGTCGATTTTGTCTCTGAGCGAATGTAACTTAAATGTAAAATAAAATAGAAATTTTGAAAAATAAATCTCCCCCGGCGTGGGAATTGAAACCCCGGTCTCCGCGTGACAGGAGCGGGGATAACTCACCGACTATACTACCGAAAATTAGATAGATAGCAAGGTTGTCGCACAATTGCTTTTAAAGAGCTATGTGCCATAACCTGGGAAAATTGACAAGTTGTTGTTTTCTTAATAAAGTGTACCAAAAACCAAACAGGTTTAATGAATCAAGCCTGTGGAAAATCATTGAAAAGATTTTCCAAACATATGTAAGGCATAAAAACCGAGAATTTTACATTGCTTATAAGGCATAATACATGTTTGTCTGTCAGTCCCTTTCAATGATTTCCACAGCTTGATTCATTAAACCTGTTGGTTTTTAGTAGATTAATAAGAAAAACAACAACTTGTCAAATTGTTCCCCCGGTTATGGCACATATATCTTTAAAAGCAATTGTGCGCAACCTTGCTATCATCTAATCCTCGGTAGTATAGTGGTGAGTATCCCCGCCTGTCACGCGGGAGACCGGGGTTCAATTCCCCGCCCGGGGAGGATTTATTTTTCAAAATTTCTATTTTTATTTTACATTTATTTACATCGCTCAGAGACATCAAATCGACTATGAAAAATCAAAACTCAATTCCATTAAAATCGATTATATATTCAAACATCCTTCGCCTTTTACCGAGGATTTTCTAACCTGTACAATACAGTTGCCGTACAGCTCGTGCCCGTTCAACCAAACTTTTCCCCATTGTATATGCCGTAAATTTATACTCATGAATCAAAAAGAGCTTTAATATTTTATTCACCACCAATTATAGCTAACATTTTGAGAATTACAATACTTACAGTGCATAGATTTTAATTTTACAAGCACAAATAAGAACTGAAAACAATATGATTTTGGCAGGTCTACACTGCAGTGAAATGAGTACATACGGCATGACCATTAAGCCAAGTTGTGGTCTCCAATTTCATTTCACATTATAACGTGGTTATTAATTAATTGTAAATAGATTTCTGCAGGTGTTGTTTCCATCGAAACATATGTAAGGCATAAAAACCGAGAATTTTACATTGCTTATAAGGCATAATACATGTTTGTCTGTCAGTCCCTTTCAATGATTTCCACAGCTTGATTCATTAAACCTGTTGGTTTTTAGTAGATTAATAAGAAAACAACAACTTGTCAAATTGTTCCCCCGGTTATGGCACATATATCTTTAAAAGCAATTGTGCGCAACCTTGCTATCATCTAATCCTCGGTAGTATAGTGGTGAGTATCCCCGCCTGTCACGCGGGAGAGACCGGGGTTCAATTCCCCGCCCGGGGAGGATTTATTTTTCAAAATTTCTATTTTTATTTTACATTTATTTACATCGCTCACACGACACAAATCGACTATGAAAAATCAAAACTCAATTCCATTAAAAATCGATTATATATATCAAACATCCCTTCGCCTTTTACCGAGGATTTTCTAACCTGTACAATACAGTTTTGCCGTACAGCTCGTGCCCGTTCAAACCAAACTTTTAAGTTTATATATGCCGTAAATTTATACTCACGAATCAAAAGAGCTTTAATATTTTTATTCACCACCAATTATAGCTAACATTTTGAGAAATTACAATACTTACAGTGCATAGATTTTAATTTTACAAACACAAATAAGAACTGAAAACAATATGATTTTGGCAGGTCTACACTGCAGTGAAATGAGTACATACGGCATGACCATTAAGCCAAGTTGTGGTCTACAATTTCATTTCACATTATAACGTGGTTTATTAATTAATTGTAAATAGATTTCTGCAGGTGTGTTTCCATCGAAACATATGTAAGGCATAAAAAACCGAGAATTTTACATTGCTTATAAGGCATAATACATGTTTGTCTGTCAGTCCCTTTCAATGATTTCCACAGCTTGATTCATTAAACCTGTTGGTTTTTAGTAGATTAATAAGAAAACAACAACTTGTCAAATTGTTCCCCCGGTTATGGCACATATATCTTTAAAAGCAATTGTGCGCAACCTTGCTATCATCTAATCCTCGGTAGTATAGTGGTGAGTATCCCCGCCTGTCACGCGGGAGACCGGGGTTCAATTCCCCGCCGGGGAGGATTTATTTTTCAAAATTTCTATTTTTATTTTACATTTATTTACATCGCTCAGACACAAAATCGACTATGAAAAATCAAAACTCAATTCCATTAAAATCGATTATATATTCAAACATCCTTCGCCTTTTACTGAGGATTTTCTAACCTGTACAATACAGTTGCCGTACAGCTCGTGCCCGTTCAACCAAACTTTTAAGTTATATATGCCGTAAATTTATACTCACGAATCAAAAAGAGCTTTAATATTTTATTCACCACCAATTATAGCTAACATTTTGAGAATTTCAATACTTACAGTGCACAGATTTTTATTTTACAAGCACAAATAAGAACTGAAAACAATATGATATTGACAGGTCTACGCTGCACTGAAATGAGTACATACGGCATGACCATTAAGCCAAGTTGTGTTCTACAATTTCATTTCACATTATAAACGTGGTTATTAATTAATTGTAAATAGATTTCTGCAGGTGTGTTTCCATCGAAACATATGTAAGGCATAAAAACCGAAAATTTTACATTGCTTATAAGGCATACTACATGTTTGTCTGTCAGTCCCTTTCAATGATTTCCACAGCTTGATTCATTAAACCTGTTGGTTTTTAGTAGATTAATAAGAAAACAACAACTTGTCAAATTGTTCCTCCGGTTATGGCACATATATCTTTAAAAGCAATTGTGCGCAACCTTGCTATCATCTAATTTTCGGTAGTATAGTGGTGAGTATCCCCGCCTGTCACGCGGGAGACCGGGGTTCAATTCCCCGCCGGGGAGGATTTATTTTTCAAAATTTCTTTTTTTATTTTACATTTATTTACATCGCTCAGAGACAAATCGACTATGAAAAATCGAAACTCAATTCCATTAAAATCGATTATATATCCAGACATCCTTCGCCTTTTACCGAGGATTTTCTAACCTGTACAATACAATTGCCGTACAGCTCGTGCCCGTTCAACCAAACTTTTAAGTTATATATGCCGTAAATTTATACTCACGAATCAAAAAGAGCTTTAATATTTTATTCACCACCAATTATAGCTAACATTTTGAGAGTTACAATACTTACAGTGCATAGATTTTAATTTTACAAGCACAAATAAGAACTGAAAACAATATGATATTGACAGGTCTACACTGCACTAAAATGAGTACATACGGCATGACCATTAAGCCAAGTTGTGGTCTACAATTTCATTTCACATTATAACGTGGTTATTAATTAATTGTAAATAGATTTCTGCAGGTGTGTTTCCATCGAAACATATGTAAGGCATAAAAACCGAGAATTTTACATTGCTTATAAGGCATACTACATGTTTGTCTGTCAGTCCCTTTCAATGATTTCCACAGCTTGATTCATTAAACCTTGTTGGTTTTTAGTAGATTAATAAGAAAACAACAACATTGCAGATAGTAATCCCCCGGTTATGGCACATATATCTTTAAAAGCAATTGTGCGCAACCTTGCTATCATCTAATCCTCGGTAGTATAGTGGTGAGTATCCCCGCCTGTCACGCGGGAGATCGGGGTTCAATTCCCCGCCGGGAGGATTTATTTTTCAAAATTTCTATTTTTATTTTACATTTATTTACATCGCTCAGAGACAAATCGACTATGAAAAATCGAAACTCAATTCCATTAAAATCGATTATGTATTCAAACATCCTTCGCCTTTTACTGAGGATTTTCTAACCTGTACAATACAGTTGCCGTACAGCTCGTGCCCGTTCAACCAAACATTTTAAGTTATACATGCCGTAAATTTATACTCACGAATCAAAAAGAGCTTTAATATTTTATTCACCACCAATTATAGCTAACATTTTGAGAATTACAATACTTACAGTGCATAGATTTTAATTTTACAAGCACAAATAAGAACTGAAAACAATATGATATTGACAGGTCTACACTGCACTGAAATGAGTACATACGGCATGACCATTAAGCCAAGTGGTGTTCTACAATTTCATTTCACATTATAACGTGGTTATTAATTAATTGTAAATAGATTTCTGCAGGTGTGTTTCCATCGAAACATATGTAAGGCCATAAAAACCGAGAATTTTACATTGCTTATAAGGCATAATACATGTTTGTCTGTCAGTCCCTTTCAATGATTTCCACAGCTTGATTCATTAAACCTGTTGGTTTTTAGTAGATTAATAAGAAAACAACAACTTGTCAAATTGTTCCCCCGGTTATGGCACATATATCTTTAAAAGCAATTGTGCGCAACCTTGCTATCATCTAATCCTCGGTAGTATAGTGGTGAGTATCCCCGCCTGTCACGCGGGAGACCGGGGTTCAATTCCCCGCCGGGGAGGATTTATTTTTCAAAATTTCTATTTTTATTTTACATTTATTTACATCGCTCAGAGACAAATCGACTATGAAAAATCGGAACTCAATTCCATTAAAATCGATTATGTATCCAGACATCCTTCGCCTTTTACCGAGGATTTTCTAACCTGTACAATACAGTTGCCGTACAGCTCGTGCCCGTTCAACCAAACTTTTTAAGTTATACATGCCGTAAATTTATACTCACGAATCAAAAAGAGCTTTAATATTTTATTCACCACCAATTATAGCTAACATTTTGAGAATTACAATACTTACAGTGCATAGATTTTAATTTTACAAGCACAAATAAGAACTGAAAACAATATGATATTGGCAGGTCTACACTGCACTGAAATGAGTACATACGGCATGACCATTAAGCCAAGTTGTGGTCTACAATTTCTTTTCACATTATAACGTGGTTATTAATTAATTGTAAATAGATTTCTGCAGGTGTGTTTCCATCGAAACATATGTAAGGCATAAAAACCGAGAATTTTACCTTGCTTATAAGGCATATTACATGTTTGTCTGTCAGTCCCTTTCAATGATTTCCACAGCTTGATTCATTAAACCTGTTGGTTTTTAGTAGATTAATAAGAAAACAACAACTTGTCAAATTGTTCCCCCGGTTATGACACATATATCTTAAAAAGCAATTGTGCGCAACCTTGCTATCATCTAATCTAAGTTAAATAATTTTATAATGAACTTTGTCTTGTTGTGCTTTTTTATGTTTACGATATCATCCATTAATGTTAATGGTTTAAGGGATGTTGTTAAAGTTAAAAATTTATTTGAATACTTTCAGTATCATAATTATAAAGTTGTTTTATTGCAAGAAACTTTCTGGGATGACACTTTTGTCAATCAAATAAGTCACCTATGGAAAGGTAGGATTGTTTTTAACAATAGCAATGATAACAGGAAAGGTGTCGCTATTTTAGTGTCTAATGATTTTAAAGATGGTTTGATTGATTTTGATGGGTATGACGGAAGAGTTTTACGATTGAAGATAACAATTGAAGATAAGGATTGGAATATTGTTAATATATATGCTCCGAATGTTGATAGTGAAAAAAAAACTTTTTTTGAACGTTTAAAAATTTGGTTAGGACCATTTTTGGAGAATCTGATTACAGGGGGTGATTTTAATACTACTCTTTCCACTCTAGATCGTACAGGTGCTACGTCACATACGGTGAATCCTAGTGTGTCGGCATTGAAAAGTCTTATGTTTTCATGTGATATTCACGATATTTGGAGAGTTAGAAATAAAAATTGTGCTGTTTTTTCACGGAAACGAGTGAGTTTAGATACTTTATCGCAAAGTCGTATAGACTACTTTCTAGTAGCTAAAACCATAAGTTCTTTTGTACAAAATGTATACTATAATGATACTTCGTTTAGTGATCATTGTTTTGTTGTTATGAAAATTGACTGTGATAGTGAAAGTAAAGGTCCAGGTATTTGGATTTTTAATAATTGTTTTTTGTTAGAAGATGATTTTAATACAAAAATAAGGTCTATAATAGATTCTGCTAAAAATTGCCCTTTGTATGTTAATGAACCGAAAGTTTGGTGGGATAATTTGAAATATAAAATTAAAAAGTTTTCTCGAGTTTATGGTAAGGATCGAAGAAAACAGAAAATGTCCGAGTTTTATAAGATTCAGAATAAACTGCATAATTATTCCTGTGATATAGCTAATGGGAGATCCTTTGATTGTACTAAGTATGATGAGTTAAAACAGAGTTTAGAAAAATTTGAAAAAGAAAAGTGTAATGGGGCTGTTTTGAGGTCAAAAGCGAAATGGGCAGTAGATGGTGATAAAAATACTGGTTATTTTTTAAAATTGGAGAAGTATAGGCAGAACTCTAATGCCATAAAGTGTCTGCATGACAGCGATGGAAATGTTTTAGCGTCATCTGAAGAGATGTCTCATGAAATATTTAGTTTTTATAATCAATTGTATAATTGTATTGAAACAGATGATTGTGATATTGAAAATGTTTTAACTTTTATTGACAAAAAGGTATCTGAGGATGACAGAATCAAGTGCGATTCGCCTGTAACTGTTGATGAAATACACAAAGCTTTGTTTTCTATGTCTAAGTCTAAAAGTCCAGGCTTAGATGGTCTGACTGTTGAATTTTATTGCCATTTTTTTGATGATTTGAAATATATTTTTCCTCATGTTGTACAAAGTATCTGGGGAAGAAAAAAGAATTGACAAAAAGTATGAAACAAGGGGTTATTAATCTGGTTTATAAAAAGAGAGGTGATAAAACTTTGTTGAAAAATTGGAGGCCTATTAGCCTTTTAAACGTAGATTATAAAATTTTAGCCCGGGTTATGTCAGAGCGGCTTAAGTCTGTTTTGCCTTCTATTATTTCTGATTTTCAGTCTTGCTGTGTTGTTGGGCGTGATATCGCGGATACCATTTTTTGTGTGCGTGATATTATTGATCTTACTACACAGGAAGATCGTGAGGGGTATATTCTAAAAATTGATCAAGAAAAGGCCTTTGATCGTGTAAGTCATTCGTATTTGTTCAAAGTTTTGGAAAAATTTGGTTTTGGTGGGAATTTTGTTGACTGGATTAAGATATTTTACACCAATATTTCTAGTTCTGTAAAATATAATGGCAATCTTACCAAATTTATATCCATCCGGAACTCAGTACGGCAGGGCTGTCCAATTTCTGCGATGTTATATGTTTTGGCGGCAGAACCTTTGGGAAATATGATTTTGAAATCTCCAGATGTTAATGGTATCACGGTTCCTAATACAAATTTTGAATCTAAAGTGTATCAACATGCGGATGATACTACTTTGACACTTGGAAATAAAATGTGTATTGAAAATGTTTTTAAATTATTGGAAATTTATAGTAAGGGATCTGGTGCCAAAATTAATAAAGATAAGTCAGAAATTCTATGTGTTGGCCAAGGTAATATTTCGCCAAATGAGCTTGATAAGTTTCGTATAAAATTATGCGAAAAGGTTATTTGTGTTCTTGGTGTGTATGTTGGTATAGATTTACGTTTATGTAACGAAAAGAATTGGGATACTAAGGTTGCTAACATTAGAAATACTTTGAAAATGTGGTCCCAGAGACAGTTAACTATACAAGGGAGAGCTATTGTAATTAATTCATTGTTGATGTCTAGATGTTGGTATTGTCTAACGTCACATACAATACCTCTGGCAGCTATTACTGAAATTAAGAAACTATGTATTGATTTTTTGTGGCATAAAAGTGCACATTTGGTCGCTTATGATACTATTATTGGCAAAAGAAAAGATGGTGGTTTGAATGTACCTGATATTGAATTAAAACTTAAAGCGTTTAGATTAAAATTTCTTTTAAGGTGGTTAGATACTTCTTGCAGAGCAGTCTGGAAATGTACGGGTCAGTATTTTTTTTAACAAAGTTCTGAATTTAAATCTCGATTTTGAGGTTATTTATTGTAAGTTTCCTAATAAGTATCTTAGATCTTTACCCATTGTTTATCACGAAATGTTAAAGGCTTGGTATATCTTTCAGTCTGTTAATGAAGTGTTCTACAATGAGGACACCTTTTTTGTGTATGAACAGCCGTTGTTTTTCAACCCAATATTTTTGAACAATGGCAAACCTATTTTTATTGAATGTTTCGCTAAAGCTGGTATAGTTAAGGTTAAACATTTGACTTTAGAAGTTGTATCCAAGTTCATTCACTCAAATGCAATAGTTGATGTTATCAAGGATAGTAATCCAGATATTTCTAGCGATATGATTTTAAATGATTATAAAATTATCATGGACTCGGTTCCTGCTAAATATAAAGATGTCATTTTCAGCAATGTACATACCAATATAAGAACTGAATGTAGACCTTTCGTTACATATATGGATGGTAATGGGACTACTGTACAGCTCTATCCAAAAACTACCAAAGATATATATGGGTGTTTCATTCGTCGATTTTTCAGAAGACCAAAATCAACTGAATATTGGTCAAATGTTTTTAATAGCATGAGCCTACCACAAGTCTTTGCAATAATGTATTTGCCATTTTTACCATGTGATATTGTTGATGTTCACTATCGTATTGTTCATAATACTATATTTACCATGGAAAAGCTGAAGAAAATTGGCACAGTTAATAATGACCAATGTCTAGTTTGTAAAACTGATTCAGAAACTTTACAGCATTTGTTTCTTGATTGTTCAGAACTTTCCGATTTTTTAGCCTATATCCAAACATTAGCAAAGAAACTTTTTTCAAAGGCTGATCAGAATTACTTATCGGATATTTCTCTAGGAAGTCTTGTACTTCTGGGTTTCACAAGAAAGATCAAATTCACTAATCCGTATTTCATTAACTTCTTTTTTGGAGTAGTTCGTTTCTGTATATTTAAAAGGCGCAACTTAGTAGTTAGTGATATGTCAAAGTTGAATTTGAAAACTTTCTTTAAGTATACACTTAGAAAATATTTTGATTATATTAGACATTATTATCAAATGGCAAAGAAATATCAGTTGTTCAAAAAGTATATTGCTGCAGATAATGCATTGTTAAAAGGTGATGATATTTTTTTAAATTCTAATGATTTGAGTTCCTTTGTTTTAGATATCTAGTTAACACTATTGTACTCATTGTCTTTGCATTATTATTGCAAATGAAAAGAAATTGAATGTATGCGTTATAAAGTACGTGATATATTGATTTCAAATGTTTATATTAAATGAAATGTGAGGAGCCTTCGGGGCCCCAACCCCGGGGGTCCTATTTGCTGGGAACATTAAAAGATTATTTTTAAAGATAAAAAAAAAAGTATCCCCGCCTGTCACGCGGGAGACCGGGGTTCAATTCCCCGCCGGGGAGGATTTATTTTTCAAAATTTCTATTTTTATTTTACATTTATTTACATCGCTCAGAGACAAATCGACTATGAAAAATCAAAACTCAATTCCATTAAAATCGATTATATATTCAAACATCCTTCGCCTTTTACCGAGGATTTTCTAACCTGTACAATACAGTTGCCGTACAGCTCGTGCCCGTTCAACCAAACTTTTAAGTTATATATGCCGTAAATTTATACTCACGAATCAAAAAGAGCTTTAATATTTTATTCACCACCAATTATAGCTAACATTTTGAGAATTTCAATACTTACAGTGCATAGATTTTAATTTTACAAGCACAAATAAGAACTGAAAACAATATGATTTTGGCAGGTCTACATTGCAGTGAAATGAGTACATACGGCATGACCATTAAGCCAAGTTGTGGTCTCCATTTTCATTTCACATTATAACGTGGTTATTAATTAATTGTAAATAGATTTCTGCAGGTGTGTTTCCATCGAAACATATGTAAGGCATAAAAACCGAGAATTTTACATTGCTTATAAGGCATATTACATGTTTGTCTGTCAGTCCCTTTCAATGATTTCCACAGCTTGATTCATTAAACCTGTTGGTTTTTAGTAGATTAATAAGAAAACAACAACTTGTCAAATTGTTCCCCGATCTTTATGGCACATATATCTTTAAAAGCAATTGTGCGCAACCTTGCTATCATCTAATCCTCGGTAGTATAGTGGTGAGTATCCCCGCCTGTCACGCGGGAGACCGGGGTTCAATTCCCCGCCGGGGAGGATTTATTTTTCAAAATTTCTATTTTTATTTTACATTTATTTACATCGCTCAGAGACAAATCGACTATGAAAAATCGAAACTCAATTCCATTAAAATCGATTATATATTCAAACATCCTTCGCCTTTTACCGAGGATTTTCTAACCTGTACAATACAGTTGCCGTACAGCTCGTGCCCGTTCAACCAAACTTTTATGTTATATATGCCGTAAATTTATACTCATGAATCAAAAAGAGCTTTAATATTTTATTCACCACCAATTATAGCTAACATTTTGAGAATTACAATACTTACAGTGCATAGATTTTAATTTTACAAGCACAAATAAGAACTGAAAACAATATGATTTTGGCAGGTCTACACTGCAGTGAAATGAGTACATACGGCATGACCATTAAGCCAAGTTGTGGTCTACAATTTCATTTCACATTATAACGTGGTTATTAATTAATTGTAAATAGATTTCTGCAGGTGTGTTTCCATCGAAACATATGTAAGGCATAAAAACCGAGAATTTTACATTGCTTATAAGGCATATACATGTTTGTCTGTCAGTCCCTTTCAATGATTTCCACAGCTTGATTCATTAAACCTGTTGGTTTTTAGTAGATTAATAAGAAAACAACAACTTGTCAAATTGTTCCCCGGTTATGGCACATATATCTTTAAAAGCAATTGTGCGCAACCTTGCTATCATCTAATCCTCGGTAGTATAGTGGTGAGTATCCCCGCCTGTCACGCGGGAGACCGGGGTTCAATTCCCCGCCGGGGAGGATTTATTTTTCAAAATTTCTATTTTTATTTTACATTTATTTACATCGCTCAGAGACAAATCGACTATGAAAAATCAAAACTCAATTCCATTAAAATCGATTATATATCCAGACATCCTTCGCCTTTTACCGAGGATTTTCTAACCTGTACAATACAGTTGCCGTACAGCTCGTGCCCGTTCAACCAAACTTTTAAGTTATATATGCCGTAAATTTATACTCACGAATCAAAAAGAGCTTTAATATTTTATTCACCACCAATTATAGCTAACATTTTGAGAATTACAATACTTACAGTGCATAGATTTTAATTTTACAAGCACAAATAAGAACTGAAAACAATATGATTTTGGCAGGTCTACACTGCACTGAAATGAGTACATACGGCATGACCATTAAGCCAAGTTGTGGTCTACAATTTCATTTCACATTATAACGTGGTTATTAATTAATTGTAAATAGATTTCTGCAGGTGTGTTTCCATCGAAACATATGTAAGGCATAAAAACCGAGAATTTTACATTGCTTATAAGGCATAATACATGTTTGTCTGTCAGTCCCTTTCAATGATTTCCACAGCTTGATTCATTAAACCTGTTGGTTTTTTAGTAGATAAATAAGAAAACAACAACTTGTCAAATTGTTCCCCCGGTTATGGCACATATATCTTTAAAAGCAATTGTGCGCAACCTTGCTATCATCTAATCCTCGGTAGTATAGTGGTGAGTATCCCCGCCTGTCACGCGGGAGGGACCGGGGTTCAATTCCCCGCCGGGGAGGAATTATTTTTTCAAAATTTCTATTTTTATTTTACATTTATTTACATCGCTCAGAGACAAATCGACTATGAAAAATCGAAACTCAATTCCATTAAAATCGATTATATATCCAGACATCCTTCGCCTTTTACCGAGGATTTTCTAACCTGTACAATACAGTTGCCGTACAGCTCGTGCCCGTTCAACCAAACTTTTAAGTTATATATGCCGTAAATTTATACTCACGAATCAAAAAGAGCTTTAATATTTTATTCACCACCAATTATAGCTAACATTTTGAGAATTACAATACTTACAGTGCATAGATTTTAATTTTACAAGCACAAATAAGAACTGAAAACAATATGATATTGGCAGGTCTACACTGCACTGAAATGAGTACATACGGCATGACCATTAAGCCAAGTTGTGGTCTACAATTTCATTTCACATTATAACGTGGTTATTAATTAATTGTAAATAGATTTCTGCAGGTGTGTTTCCATCGAAACATATGTAAGGCATAAAAACCGAGAATTTTACATTGCTTATAAGGCATACTACATGTTTGTCTGTCAGTCCCTTTCAATGATTTCCACAGCTTGATTCATTAAACCGGTTGGTTTTTAGTAGATTAATAAGAAAACAACAACTTGTCAAATTGTTCCCCCGGTTATGGCACATATATCTTTAAAAGCAATTGTGCGCAACCTTGCTATCATCTAATCCTCGGTAGTATAGTGGTGAGTATCCCCGCCTGTCACGCGGGAGACCGAGGTTCAGTTACCCGCCGGGGAGGATTTATTTTTCAAAATTTCTATTTTTATTTTACATTTATTTACATCGCTCAGAGACAAATCGACTATGAAAAATCGGAACTCAATTCCATTAAAATCGATTATGTATTCAAACATCCTTCGCCTTTTACTGAGGATTTTCTAACCTGTACAATACAGTTGCCGTACAGCTCGTGCCCGTTCAACCAAACTTTTTAAGTTATACATGCCGTAAATTTATACTCACGAATCAAAAAGAGCTTTAATATTTTATTCACCACCAATTATAGCTAACATTTTGAGAATTTCAATACTTACAGTGCATAGATTTTAATTTTACAAGCACAAATAAGAACTGAAAACAATATGATTTTGGCAGGTCTACACTGCACTGAAATGAGTACATACGGCATGACCATTAAGCCAAGTTGTGGTCTACAATTTCTTTTCACATTATAACGTGGTTATTAATTAATTGTAAATAGATTTCTGCAGGTGTGTTTCCATCGAAACATATGTAAGGCATAAAAACCGAGAATTTTACCTTGCTTATAAGGCATATTACATGTTTGTCTGTCAGTCCCTTTCAATGATTTCCACAGCTTGATTCATTAAACCTGTTGGTTTTTAGTAGATTAATAAGAAAACAACAACTTGTCAAATTGTTCCCCCGGTTATGACACATATATCTTAAAAAGCAATTGTGCGCAACCTTGCTATCATCTAATCCTCGGTAGTATAGTGGTGAGTATCCCCGCCTGTCACGCGGGAGACCGAGGTTCAATTCCCCGCCGGGGAGGATTTATTTTTCAAAATTTCTATTTTTATTTTACATTTATTTACATCGCTCAGAGACAAATCGACTATGAAAAATCGGAACTCAATTCCATTAAAATCGATTATATATCCAGACATCCTTCGCCTTTTACCGAGGATTTTCTAACCTGGGTACCGTTTCACAAAGCATACGTAACTTTACGGGTACCCGTAACCTGTACGTAAGTTATTTTGACCGTTTCACAAAGCACACGTAAGTTACGGGTACCCGTAAATGACTTACGGGTACACGTAAATAACGTCAAAACCGTACGTAACTTACGCCAACAAAATACCACCCGTAAACCCCACGTAAACGTAAACAAATATGGCGGCCGTGTTGTTTTTACAAGAAGAAGATGAAAATCGACGGATGATTAGACGAGAAAGGGCGTTCCGGGACCGGCAAAACATCTTAGAGATGTTCGATGATGTTTCTCTGATTGAGAGGTATAGACTACCGAGACATTTAATCAATGATATATTGCTAACAATCTCACCTGTTATTACACGCCCAACTCGGCGTTCACATGCAGTGCCCCCCACAACACGGGTCCTTGTGTGCCTAGATATTTTGCGAAGGGGGGGGGGGGGGGGGTTCTTTCAGAAGTAGGAGATCTGCACGGGATTAGCAGAGCATCTGTTAGTCGCAGTATTTCATCTGTGACCAATGCACTCTTTGACGAGTATCGCCATATTATAAAATTCCCTTCCTCCATGACTGAAGTCCGTGCAGTGAAAGAAGGTTTCCACGAAATCGTCGGATTGCCCAATGTTGTGGGTGCTATTGATGGGACTCTTATACCAATCCAATCCCCCACCGTCGACGAGCACGTATTTGTTTGCAGAAAAGGTTATCATGTACTAAATGTGCAAGCAATCTGCGACCATTCTTTGAAGTAAGATGTATTGATGTAACTCATGCATACCCGCCAGCGTTCTTTAATTGAATGAGAGTGATGTCCCCTAAGTCGATTATAATAAAGAAAGAAAACCAAAAAGACGGAACATACAATGTGAAAGCCGTACACCTAAATATATCCCTGAATCATTTTTGCTACAATACCAAAGCGATGCACTCTAAACGTGTTAATCAGTTTGTGCTAAACAATGAAAAAACAAAATTAAGCCTCTTAACTCTAGTCCTTGATTCTTGACTATGATATCATCATTGTTTTAACTGTAAATTTTTCGTCATGATAATTTCAATTGGTGCTGATAACATAAATTATGTTAAGAAATGCATAATTATTTTTTAAAAAAATCATGAAGACTAAATGTAAATTAACCTTTAAGTAGGTCTAGTTCATGGGTACATGTATGTGAAAAATATACGGGGACCTGAGAATTAGTTTACATACAATGTACATATATGTAATGTGTGTGTGTGTGTTATTTATACATGTAGTTTATTTTGACTTAATGTTCTTGTTCAAAACAGATAAAATGTATATCCATATTTTGTATTATCATAGAAGGATTACAAAACATGTGGTAAAAGTTGCCTGTGGAAAATAGCACGCGTATTATATTTATATGCGATATGTCGAGCCATATTTGTCGATTATTTCAAAGCATGGTTATATTGTCGTATATTTTTTTGATATCTGCTCGAGTTTTATGCACAATAAAGTATACAAAACAATGCAAACTGTCATAGAGTACATATGTACAATGTAGGCTCTGTGGTAATGCATGGTATGGATATTAGCATCACGTTACCATTAATTGAATCCTCCTTATACATGTAACCATCACAGCAAGGATATACAAGTGAGGAGGATTTGTCACAGCTGTCTCTTTACACCATACTATACACGACGCGGGACCGATGAATTGAGAGTAAAAATCATTTTTCTCAACAAATACCTGTAAGATTTAGAAGAAATGTCGTAAATTGTCATTAAAAGATATATATCTCATGAAATGACGGCCCGCTTCAGAAAGTAAAACGGTAATTATAATCCCACAGGGATCTGAGAATTAGTTACAGTTTATAATTATGGACCCATCAGAGTCAGTGGCCGAAGACCATTTTAGACGTTTTAGAGGTCTAGGTCAAAAATCGGTATATCATACTCTACATACCGTATTCGCCGTAATTACATATAGCATCCAAACTGTAACAAAGGGGGCACTTATTAATGAACCAAAATGTAAGTTGTGGACGAAAAAAATCAGCCATATTTTAATCCTTTCTGTACTAATAACACATTAATCAGTTACATGTACATTAAACATGCATATGTCTTTCATTCTTTGAGACGCATTGTCCCCGATGTCGTGATTCACATGTAAAGACTCGCGAGTTCATATAATAAATTATTATGATGTTAAAGGCATCACATGTTGTAAAACATTGTTAAATCCATTGGATGGGGGCGCTTATACAACTTCAACTTCTTCTCTAGAAGATGGTAGGTGCGCCTATAGGGGGAGGGTCGTTTATACACGTACGTATTGGGCGAGTCAAAAGGAAATATGTCGTCGCCAAAAGTGCTCGCGACGTATTCGTCCAAAACACCGAGTGACTTATCCTCCTCATCTACATCCTTGATCACAGATAGGGAACAGAAACTCGACACATTATTTTATATCTTAGGTTCATAAATGTCGTCTGCAAATGGCCAGGGTCTGTTCACGACCCACAGTGGTGTTGGAACGACAGTGGACCAGATGTATGGATGGCTGTTAGGGGATTCGGGTTATCCCTTGAGGCCATGGCTTCTTACACCAGTAGCCATCCCTGCATCCAAAAGTGATGAAATGTATGTGCATTAAAGTGAATATATATATTTGATTGAGTAACATTCTTAATATATACGTGAACGTGTATATGTTTGGAATCGCGAAGGTCCCAAATTCGCTTTAAACATGCAATTTAAGTAAAAGGGACGTGAATTCATTTATCCGTGAAACATATAATAGATTAGAAACTATCCGATGTGAATAATCACAAGGAGACTTGGTCCACTACATGTATTTTTATAGAGTACATAACAAAACACCTTGCAGAGAACGAAATGCAAACAGAATGTGAATTCAAGTACATGCATTAAAAGGTTATTTTAATAAGAAGGTAATGAAATCACTGATCTCTATACACAATTTATTTTTTCAGTTCGCAATTGTACATACCCGCTAATAAAGATGTAACATACAGGCTTACATACTAAATGTACCTACTTACATACAGACAGACAGACAGACAGACAAACTAATCATTTAAGTCTCTTTGTTATCCATGCAGGTACAACAAATCTCATATGAAAACAAGGAATGTGGTAGAGAGATCTTTTGGACTGCTTAAGTCAAGATTCAGGTATTTTAGTTTGTACAAAAATTGATTTCCTTTATATCAATGGAAGTAAAAGAATGATAAATTGAATGAGTACATAAGGAAAATATAAACGAGTATGTCAAATACATGTAGTTGCATGCAGGTGCAATATATGGCCATGTATCCATTGTACATGTATATAATCAAACTTCAATTTCAATTATTTTTTCTATATATTTGTTTAACATAGAGAGTATACTATCATAATATGAAGTACATACATGTATGTATATGATATCATTTAGAAAGATTTTTACTTTTTAGATGTACGAAACTGGAACGAGTTCACAAATGGTTCTCTGAAAATTCCTTTCAGGTGTTTACACAAGTCTACTGGTTGCATCATGTTTTCTCCAGCAAAAACATGCAAGGTGGTTTACGTTTGTTTTATTCTTCATAACTTGTGCATTGATAATGCGGTTGACCCTCCCGAGAATGAAATAGATCCAGAACCAGAACCAGAAAACATCCAATACCATGGACATCTGGAAGATGGACGCGATGTCAGAGCACATCTTATTCAGCAACGATTTTGAATGTTGAAATATCATTTACATATAGTTGATTTAATGAACAGATATTCTTCTTACCATTACATTTCTGGTTTTTTTTTTTACTATG
The DNA here is from genome assembly GCF_041381155.1 of Argopecten irradians. NCBI lineage: Eukaryota > Metazoa > Mollusca > Bivalvia > Pectinida > Pectinidae > Argopecten > Argopecten irradians. The sequence goes on along the minus strand of NW_027187666.1, from coordinate 18,233 downwards.
TCTGAAATTTAAAATCAGATGAGCAAGATTAAAAACATTTGAGAAATCGAAGTATCAATAGTGTCTTGAATGAAAAGTAAGTTACTATTTTCTGGCAGCCATTACAGAATTAATGCAAGTACATGTACATGTATACCCAGTGGGCCTCATGAAATTCTTAAAATCCAATATTTTATCCCTTAAATGAATTACCATATCCATAACAGGTGTAATCCTAAGCCCCTATATTAAGGCAGAAATTACGACACTACGTATCTATAATCCAAATATAATGAAGAAATCAATGCCAGTTGTTATACTGATAACAGTTTTTGAACACTTGCACCAAAACCTTGAACTACAAATTAAATAATCGACTTCACTGCAATAATATAAGATATCCCGCCTCTAAACATTATAGAGTTATCTGCCCTTTTGAAAGATACAATAAATTGTGATGTCATGGTATATATGTACTGTACATTTACACAATTTTACTGAATTACCATGACCTTAACAAAGGCTTAAAGATGCTCCACCACCGCTGACAAATGGTATTTTTTTCAATATCAAAAATAGGAGCAGGCGATTTAGTATTTTTCTTCAGTAACAAAAGTTACTTACTTTACACTATTACCACCATTGAAAAGTTTGAGCTTCTAATTTTACTTCAAGTTAAATTACAAAAAATAATAAATTGCATCCTGAAAAAATTCCGTGGCACTTTATCCTTTTTCTGTTGATTATACATACATATACACGATTAAACACCAATTATTGTTCAAGTGATTAATATCACTTATGCTCTGTCGGCGGTGGAGCATTTTTAAATAAATTTTATTACAGGGGAAAGGGACAAAGATGGCGGGCTAATACTTAATGTATCACGTTTTGCCAAGGACTGCAAAAGTTGCAGTCTCTCTTTCTCAATGTCAAATTTCTTTTTGTCCAGTTCCAAACGCTCTCTCTCTATCGCACACCTCATCCGTTCAACGTCCAGACGCTCCCTCTCTAAGGCAACCTTTTCCTTTTCAAGTAAGATGATTTCTTGACTTGAATCTGAAAATGACATAGTTATAGCACATGTAAAATATCTTTTCTCAATTAACCATTTATAGCATCATTTCATTATTGACTTGAATATTCGATCAAGATGTGTTTTAACCAGTGCTCTATCTTTATATAGGCATGCAATGAACATCTTTCACTTGGCATTCTTAGCCGATGCCAACTGGATAGAGGCAAATTCTATGAAGCACACTAGGGCTTAGCGCTTCATGTTGAATTTTGTATAGATATTGGCTATGAATGCCAACAGAAATACATTCAATGCTTATATTTACATTTGGTTACAATTTTATGATGAAATCAGAAAAGATTTTGTATCTATGATAAATTAATTATTCGTTATCCTCAAGGATGGAACAGCCATTTTCCATGATTGCTGGCACGACAGTTGTGATGTCACAATGATAATGATGTCACTATAAGCAGTTGAATTTCATAGTCAATAAGATTGCCAACAACATTTGGTAAGATTACATAGTAGGACTGCAGTGAAAATGTAAATATATTCATGTACATGTACATAAAGGGATTCTGAGAGAAAAAACAAGGTATAAATTCGATATCGATGCCCTAAAGTCTCAAAAACAAATAATTTTTATAAACATGTAAATAGTGATAACTACATTAGCCTTAAGACATCATAAATTGATTTGTTCATATTAATACATCCATTAATATATCTTTACATATAATACCTTCACATAGAGATGTAGGTCTTTTTGTTTTCTTTTTGTAGTGAAGACATGTAGTGCTGATCTCCGCTTTTTCTATTTCGCAGTCATCTAACAATAAAGCACAAAGTGTTCTTCATATATCTCAAATATAGAAGAGCAAGGTACTGACCTCAACTAGAAACGAGCACCTGTGGTTGTATACATGTAAATATACATTTCTCTTGCGTATATTAGTTATATGAAAACCTAATACATAATGATCAGTTTGACCTTTAATAAATTAAAGGTATTATTTTTTATAATCATTTTTTACTAGGATCACTTGATCTTTATTATTTTATCAATATTGCTGACTGCTTACTTTCAATGATTTTAATTATTCTAATTTGGTAATTGAGATATGTTCAGGTGAACTTGACCATAACAGTATGATTAGAAATGGAAACAAGGTCCTTTTTACCTGATGTGACTTTCCTCTTCTTTTTGAAGACAATTGCATCATCTGTTTGAAATGTAATATATATAGGGATTGGATTTCGTTTTTATGTTAACCATGCTTGAATGGAGCAATTCCTCTAAGAATATATTCTATGGGGCCCATTTACGTTGCATATAATATTTTCATACGCAAGTTCAAAGTTCAATGTTACCATGCAGTTATGGTAAACAAAATCGGCTAGTACTTACATATAGTGATCAAGCCTAGCAAGTGTAAAATATATAAATGTATTAGATTATTTATTCAGCATTGAATTTAAACTGTTATAAGTTGGTTAGTATTACTGAAGAATGAGTTTTTGGAACTGGACAACGGCAAATTTAATGAATGCAGTTCAATACTTATTGACATTTACATATTTATTATATTTTCATAATAAAATCTCTAGAGATTTTCCATTTATAATGAATAAACATTGATATATTATATAATTAGACAATACATGTATATAAAAGCATAAAAAAATACGTGTACAACAATGGCATAATGTTTTTAAAAAAAACAAGAGGCCCATGGGCCTTAACGGTCACCTGAGTTGGAATATATAATGAAACAAATAATGAAACAAATGAAAGACATATAAACACTATATGCTGGGCCTTGAAGTTAGTCAGTGATTTATAAATTTGACTTTTTAGTCTATGAAGAGTATTTGCTTCCATCAAACCTGTGAACTTAGAAGTATTTTTTGAAATTTTAATCATTTTGACCTTTTTTGGCCCCGTCCCTCTGCCCCCAAGGGGTTAGACAGGATCAATATGGATATGATGTTAAAATGCTATATCAGGCTAATAATTCTAACCAAGTTTAACTCGTTTCCAATGAAAATTGAGCAAAAAATGCTCTTAAATGTGCCTATATAAACTATAGTAAACTTGACCCCCTCCCCAGGGGGAAATGTGAGACCCCAGGGTCATATAATTCACAATTTTTCTAAAGGACCTTAAAGTGTTCACGGAATGGAAAATACTGAAAAAACGCTGATTTGGGGAATAACCGGATGTGACGTCACAGGGACAACGGCAGTGAGGTGTTTGGTAGTGGGGTTATACAACAAAGGTGGACATATAAGTATTCCTGAAATGGGGTTACGAGAATTTTAAAAATATATATACAGTATACAGTTAAGATGACGTTTTAATTATATATAAAATAGGAAATATTGCAACTGAAATCAGGCTAAATACATAAGTAGATTAGAGGAAACATGTATAAGTTATATATGTTCTGGTATAAGCCAGGTGGACCTTGTGTACAAACTTTTAACTAGAAATCTTATGTCTGTTTTTACAGCTAAATTGACAGACCTCGAGAATATTCAATTTTCATTATGTGATCTAATTGTCAGAATCAATGCACAGTACAGAGACCTGGTCCTTTTATAGACTTTTAAAAATGATAGTCAGGGCAACTGATGAGTATAAATGTCTTTGTTGAAACAAAATTAAATGCCAAAAGTAAAGAAATTAAAGGTATACATAAAATTATCTATTAAGCAGATCAAAGTTTAATTTTGTAATAAATACAGTTAAGTTAAGAGTAAATTAAATAGGCAACAGTGAAATTTATTTGGCTCCATTAAATAAATTTCCCTTTTAGCCCCTCCCACAGCCCCCTGGGGGGTGGAGACCATATAATTCACAATTTTGATTGGCCTTATGCCTGACAACGACGACGGTCAAAAGGTGATTAGAATAGGTCACTTGAGACTTCGTCTCAGGTGACCTAAAAATATATGTTCATGGACAGAAAATAAACATTTTAAAAATCTTTGCATAATCAACAATGTTCAACCTCGAGATAAACTATCCATCTATAAAATTATACATACCCTTTGGAACGCCCTCAGGTGTTGCTGCACCTTCAATACATTCACCAGCTGTACTCTGCTGACTCCATGGAGTAAATGGAGATGTCAACTGACCTGTCGATATTTCAATGTTGATTTTTCACTCTTCACTTCAAAAGATGCACTTAATATGGAATTACTATCTCATAAGGAGAGTGAAAAAGGTTATTTTTTTCATGAAATCTAAATAGACTTGTAAACATAAAAGATGTATAAGATTCAATTATCTCCCTTAATATATTGCAACCTTATAAAATTCATTAAACCATTTTCCTTTAAACTTATATTTAAGACATGAAAATTGTTAAAAACAAGAGATCCCAGAAGGATCTTGGTGCCCACCAACAAATGATCTATGCCTGACAATGAAAAGGGGGATTTTTCCCTGCTTTTCAAACTTTTTCAAACATACTCCATTGTACATATAAAATTTGAGACAGATCCCTTCAGATAGTGGGCTAAAAAATGCATTACATATTACCAAGCAAAAGGTCTTTTAAATAAAAACAAAATAATTAATGACTGAATCTTGATTTGGTCGAATGATTCATGTTGAATTTTGTTTTAAGAGCAACACAATTCATCACCCCATGAAATTGACCAAAGCAAAGAATCAATCCTTATTATATTTTGATTCAAGAATATTTCATTTCTACTTTTTATAAGTTAAAAAGGTGTGTGATCGAGCCTTTCTGGGCATATGCAAGTCTACAATGAGAGATGTGAGAAAATAGACTGATATTTAAATACAGCTTATTAAAATAAATAGCGCAAATATTATAATTGAAATATAATGTAAATGTGTTTGAAAATTTTAAGTTCAAAACTTTATCAGCTTTATACTGTTCTTCTTCACTTACATGTACTGACAGCATTACTTCTTCCTGAACAAGGTTGACTGCTCCCACTTCCTGCTGCAACTTTAGATTTCATGTTGCTGTCTTGTGTATCTGTTAGAGAGATGTACATATTCTTTACGCAATATATAATATACATAATAAAAATGAAATAATGTATTTTCTCGGTGCAAGGGACATATAATAAACTATATTGTCAATACATTTCAGAAATGTACATATACAAACTTTTGCAAAATGATAAAAAACAGAATCAAAATAAAGTGTTGAAAAAAGGAACTCAAACCATACATACCGTATTCACTGTAATTAGCGCCCAGGGCACTTAAATAATTGTAACAATGGGGGCACTTATTAATGAACCAAAATGTAAGTTGTGGACCAAAAAATCAGCCATATTTTAAATTAATCTGTACTCATGGTACTTTAATCTGTTACAGTAAACATAGATATGCCTTTTATGCTTTGAGACACATAATATGGGATACAATGCTGATGTTACAGGCCACAATTATTGTTGTAAATCCATGGGATACAACTTCAACTCTTCTCCAGAAAAGGGGAGGGGCATATAGTGTAGTCCTTTGGTAATGAGTTTAACATATGTACACATTTTGGAAAGATTTTTTTCCTTGTTTGATAATTTTATAATGTTCATGCAGTGTAATCAATCAATTAAAAACATAATTTCATAGGACATTGATTAACTTACACACCAGTATGTCAGAATTAGTGTAGTTAAATGATATTTGATGTTTCATTTATTAATCTGCCATTAGCATCAAATAGTTATATATACCTTCCATTGACGACTCCACACCACCTTCAATACCAACGATGGAAGCTTTTGAAATCACAGTTAGAATCTGTAATCACAAAAGGATGTACAATGTCTGATAAAAAATGTGTAATATAACTGAAATAATGAAGCTATTATTCAATGGCATTGCATTTCATTATATTTACTTATCATTTCTACTATATAAACTAGCCGAGCCAAAGTGAAGTCTATGTGAGTAAATGAAACCCAAAACATGACCATTATGATGTCAATAATGTTGAAATAGTAATTGAGACATATACCTGCTCCTGCATCTGTGAGAGCGGTTTGGGAGCTGACCCTCCACCTGTCTGTCTCTGCATCATCATGCAGGGCAGACTCCCTTTTTCTTGTTTCCCCCACCATGTCCTGCCACTTCTTCTTTATTTCATCTCTACTTCTGGTTGTAGGGCTTATTGCATTGATGCTGCTCACGAACAGAATAAAAGATAAAAATGATGCATGTAAAAATGAGAAATGGAAGACTGTCCTTTTTACCTGTTGATAATCATAACAAAGGTCATTGACTTAATCAACTTAATTCTTAAGTAATAAATCTTCCTTAAAATTCGTAATGCTTTTCCTAAGGAGAATATTGATTGCTTGATGGGCTTACAGCGTGCTACCCCAACTGAGAACGACGTGTGTATATAAAGTAAACCCATACCGCTCTACCGCTGACTTGTATCGATGTACTGAAATTAGTGTAGCTAGTTATTTTTAGACTTGAGTACTGTCGCCAATCCACAGGTAAATCGCGGGTGCTCTGGCTATATTATAGCTGTACCAAACACAATCGTATACTACAAGGATTTATAAGTGAGAAGGATACGTGACTGTCTCTTTACATTACTAAACACCACGCGATACGCCTATGAACCGGAAATAAAAACCGTTTTGCTCAACAAATACTTGTCTTATCGAGTCAAACGAAACACCAATGTAAAGTTTATTAAATTTCACAACGTTTATAATTTGTGTTAAGGACGGATAATTTAGAGAATATGTCTTAAATTTTCGTTAAAAAAATATGACAGCTCATGAAACGACGGCCCGCTTCAGAAAGTAAGACGGTAACCCTCGCACCCGCAAGCTACATCAAAGGCTGCGCCGGCGGATATCAAAGGAAAATCAGTCGTCGCTCAACGTCACGGTCAGTGCACAAACACAAAAGCTCCTGCCTTGTACTCTCCCAAAACCCAGTGTGACTTATCCTTCTCATATACGTCCTTGTATACTATAAAAGCTTGTGCTAGTTATGTGCCTCTCATGAAACGTAGACGTACCTGTCTGTGATCTGTTGCCAGACGTCAGCTTTTTTTTTTATAGTAACAGTCGAGCTGAACTTGCACTGAATAATATCTATGTGCTGGATAGCCAGCTCTGCAAGCGTCTGGCATTCAGTTTCAGTAAAGTTCGGACGCCTCTTCATTTTGTTCTCCATTGCCTATCGTCTGCTGCTGCTTGGGCGATGTTTACAAATGAAGAGTTCCACTTTTTGCGACTTCCGGTCTATGTTACGTGCACGTAAATCTGCACGTAAGTGCGGAAAGTTAAGTACGGTTTCGTGAAACGCCCTTAAAATTTACGTACACGTAAAGATACGTGCACGTATATCCTACGTGTACCCGTAAAGTTACGTATGCTTTGTGAAACGGTACCCAGTAACCTCGCGTGCTTTTTGCATTAAAACAAAAAGAGGAAGAGAAATGATGTTTTTAAAAAACTGAGAATTTTGGCTCACCTCTCCCAAAGTGAGTCTACGGCATGGCGCAGCGTCTGTCCGTCCGTTTGTCCACATTTCCGTTAAATCTTTACCATTTCATCATATCTATAGAATTTCAAAGGTGGTAAAGTTATGATGGCATTTAAAGACCTGATATATATATTTTTTTAAAATTTCTGTTCCTTCTACTAATGTAGACTGTCTTATTTCCATACTATGTAATATTTCTGATCATACCAATTTTGAAAGGTTGATCAATGAAACCACAAAAATTTAATATAATTTAACATGAGTTTGTATTGATCGATGGAATATAAATACGACTGTTCTAACTTCTTATCAGCGAAATATTTGGATATTTAAAGTACCTTATTAATGAATGCATCTTTATGTATTATATAAAGAAAGCTTTTTTACATAGTGCCCAGTCCGTGGGAAACTGCTAATTTTTCTTTTAGTAAAAGCTGAAAGTATTGTGTGATCTAATTAATTTTATCGCACCTCGGACAGAAATGTCCCCAAATGATTGGCGGAGAGCCGTCACGTGGTGACCCCCTAACACTTTATAGGGGGTCAGTAAATTTTATTATGGTGCAATATGGCGGCTGTCGCCCTCGCTTCAAAATTTAAACACATTCTCTTCAACTAAATATACCACTTCATTACCGTAAAACTATATATTACTTGTTAATTTTTGTGTAAAAATAATTTTAATCGTTTTAATACTTCAAATTAAATGAAATGCATTTTTTTAAATACGAGTTGCTTCCCCTACTCCAGTTTGAAAGTTGATGACGCGGCGAAAGTCAAACGTAGCAATTCAAGCATTTTCTAGACTGTGATTATAAACAAATGGAGGTGTTCGGACCCACAGATCAATCCTCACTCTACAACCAATTTTTCGGCATAACTTTTCAGTGATTATCTCAGCAAGAATGCACAGATGATCAAGGAGATTGTGCTTAAAATGTTAGATGGATGTTTTGTGTCACTCTTGTTTGTGATGCTTTCAATATACAGACGGTCTGGTGTAGTATTGAGGTAGGCCTACTGTGTACATAGGAATGTCGAACTTATTGTTGATTTATGAATTATTCAGTATTATTTTGCAGGTTCCTTATACAGTGTATTTGAAAATTCTTGAAATTAATAAATGAATAAATAAATGTATAGCCGACTGAAGAAGGCCAATTATTTTAAAAGTGTCGATTGTTTGTTATCATTCGCCAGTATGATTTAAGTTTGATTTCATATTCTTGACCAAACAAATACTATGAAATAGGAAAAAAAGAATTAATGAAACAATTAAATGGTCCTCGATGCGATAAATTCGTTATATAGTCAGTTACTGACCCCCTATAAAGGCATAGAGGGTCAGTAAGAAGTATAGGAGGCTCGGGCTACGCCCTCGCCCCCTATAAATCTTACTGACCCTCTATGCCTTTATAGGGGGTCAGTAACTGACTATATAACTAATAATATTGGTAAAGTAATGTCATTAAATTAATTACATTGGTAAAGTAATGGTAATCAATTAATTAAATTGGTAAAGTAATGGTAATTAATTAATTCAACAGGTAAAGTAACGTGTGATTTAATTAATTGCATTGGTAAAGTAATGGTTATTTAATGAACTACATTGGACCAGGTAAAGTTATGATAATTTAATTAATTACATTGGTATAATAATGTGTGACGTAATTAATTACAATGGTAAAGTTATAGTAATTTAATTAATAATATTGTAAAAATACATGTATTGATAATGCCATTTTAAAATGTAATGAGTATTTTTAATTAATACAAGAGACCCAGAGGGCCTGTATCGCACACCTGGTTTGTAATGCCAAGTACATATGTAATGTTCTGAATACAAGTTCATTTGTTTCTTTTCTGAAGGAATTTGAATATTTACCTCTAATTCCCCTATTGGGCCCCACTCTTTCTGCTCCAGGGGGTCAAAGCCAAAATTTATACGAATTCTGTAAACCTCAAGGATGTTTCTGGCCAAATTTGGTTACAATCAATGCATTGTTGATTTATGAATTATTCAGTATTATTTTGCAGGTTCCTTATACAGTGTATTTGAAAATTCCTGAAATTAATAAATGAATAAATAAATGTATAGCCTACTGAAGAAGGCCAATTATTTTAAAAGTGTCGATTGTTTGTTATCATTCGCCAGTATGATTTAAGTTTGATTTCATATTCTTGACCAAACAAATACTATGAAATAGGAAAAAAAGAATTAATGAAACAACTAAATGGTCCTCGTTGCGATAAATTCGTTATATAGTCAGTTACTGACCCCCTTTAAAGGCATAGAGGGTCAGTAAGAAGTATAGGAGGCTCGGGCTACGCCCTCGCCCCCTATAAATCTTACTGACCCTCTATAAGAAGTATAGGAGGCTCGTCAGTAACTGACTATATAACTAATAATATTGGTAAAGTAATGTCATTAAATTAATTACATTGGTAAAGTAATGGTAATCAATTAATTAAATTGGTAAAGTAATGGTAATTAATTAATTCAACAGGTAAAGTAACGTGTGATTTAATTAATTGCATTGGTAAAGTAATGGTTATTTAATGAACTACATTGGACCAGGTAAAGTTATGATAATTTAATTAATTACATTGGTATAATAATGTGTGATGTAATTAATTACAATGGTAAAGTAATAGTAATTTAATTAATAATATTGTAAAATACATGTATTGATAATGCCATTTAAAAATGTAATGAGTATTTTTAATTAATACAAGAGGCCCAGAGGGCCTGTATCGCACACCTGGTTTGTAATGCCAAGTACATATGTAATATTCTGAATACAAGTTCATTGTTTCTTTTCTGAAGGAATTTGAATATTTACCTCTAATTCCCCTATTGGGCCCCACTCTTTCTGCTCCAGGGGGTCAAAGCCAAAATTTATACGAATTCTGTAAACCTCAAGGATGTTTCTGGCCAAATTTGGTTACAATCAATGCAGAACTCTAGGACAGATAGCGATTTATAGGATTTACTTTTGCTTTCCCTATTGGGCCTCGCCCCTCTTGCCCCCGGGGGGTCAGAGCCAAAATTTATACAAGTACTGTTTCCCTTCCCCCAAGGAAGTGTCTGGCCAAATTTGGTTGCAATCCATGCAGAACTCTAGGACAAGTAGCGATTTATAGGATTTACCTCTATTACCCCTATTGGGCCCCGCCCCTCCTGCCCCAGGGGGGTCAGGGTCACCATTTATGCAAAATCTGATCCCCTTCCCCTAAGGAAGTTTCTGGCCAAAATTGGTTGCAATCCATGCAGAGTTCTAGGACATGTAGCGATTTATAGGATTTACCTCTATTACCCCTATTGGGCCCTGCCCCAGGGGGTTCAGGGTCACCATTTATGCAAAATCTGATCTCCTTCCCCTAAGGAAGTTTGTGGCCAAATTTGGTGACAATCCATGCAGAACTCTAGGACAAGTAGCGATTTATAGGATTTACCTCTATTACCCCTATTGGGCCCCGCCCCTCCTGCCCCAGGGGGTCAGGGTCACCATTTATGCAAAATCTGATCCCCTTCCCCTAAGGAAGTTTCTGGCCAAATTTGGTTGCAATCCATGCAGAACTCTAGGACAAGTAGCGATTTATTGGATTTACCTCTATTACCCCTATTGGGCCCCTGCCCCAGGGGGTTCAGGGTCACCATTTATGCAATATCTGATCCCCTTCCCCTAAGGAAGTTTGTGGCCAAATTTGGTGACAATCCATGCAGAACTCTAGGACAAGTAGCGATTTATAGGATTTACCTTTATTACCCCTATTGGGCCCCGCCCCTCATGCCCCTGGAGGGGGGTAAGGGTCATCATTTATGCAAAATCTGATCCCCTTCCCCTAAGGATGTTTCTGACCAAATTTTGTTAAAATCCATGCAGTACTTTATGACAAGTAGCGATTTAAAAGAAATGTTGACGGACGGACGGACGCCGCGCCATGGCAAAAGCTCACCGGCCCTTTGGGCCAGGTGAGCTAAAAATTGCTATGTAATTGAAACCATCCTTCGATAATTGAATGACACTTGATTATACCCTATTTTGAATGGGTAAATGCTTCTATGTTTATCAATACTTTTAATTTCTTTGAAAGAAATTGTTTATGTTATTAGTTTTTGAATTGAATAAATAGAAATTTGAGTTACCGACAATATATTTAGAAAAGGCCTTACATTTGGATACATAGTTATTTTTTCATTATTTATGTAATAAATAAAACTATATTGACACCTTTCCATCAAATGAAATGTTTAAAGTACTTGAAGCAAGCCTGAGCTGTCCAATGTCACGTCCATTACTTTGTGAAACAAATGTCTTAAAATTATTCATTATGTTTCAGCTCGTGTGTTTATTTTTGCATCTGTCATAAAATGAACAACTCCATAGTTTTCATTAACTTGCATTGATATATTTGCTATATGAAATAGTTTCCATTGCTTTTTGTTTGATTGATTAACGTCCTATTAACAGCTATGGTCATGTAAGGACGGCCTCCCATGTATGCGGTGTGTTGCGTGTATGTTGTACGAGGTGCGTGTTTTCGGAGACTGCGGTATATTCATGTTGTGTCTTCTTGTATAGTGGAACTGTTGCCCTTTTTATAGTGCTATATCATTGAAACATGCCGCCGAAGACACCAAGCAACACACCCCACCCGGTCACATTATACTGACAACGGGCGAACCAGTCGTCCCACTCCCGTTTTGCTGAGCGCTAAGCAGGAGCAGAAACTACCACTTTTACAGACTTTGGTGTGTCTCGGCCAGGGGACAGAACCCAGAGCCTTCCTCACAGGGGCGAACGCTCAACTCAAGGCCAAAAGTGAGGCGGTGCCAAGGGAGGCATTAGGAAGGATAAAGTCAGTTAGGAAGAATAGAAAAGACAAGATCCTAAATGTAGTCGCCTTTTACGATCATGCAATAGGGGCAGCAGGTACAATTCTAACGCCCTACCTGCAGGGTCAAGTTTCTGCCTATCGTTGCCTTTCGTCCAATTTGCGTGGACTTATCCCAGATAGAAACTTGGACTGCAAGACGTGATCATATTAAAGCTATTTTGAATGTTACAAAAGAAAACCCCTCAAAAGATCCCTTTCTTCAAATATTAAGCTTTATATTTGATCTTTAAATTTTGACAAATCACGTCCGTTACGTACTTTAATAGTGGAAATAATTCAAATAATTTAATAATTAATTCATATATTATCTTTTCATCATTTGGAACATTACCATAAGTAACTTTTCTTTAAAAAACAAACACCAAAAACTGCAAGAAAAAAAGTATTCTTTAAATCATGGATTTTGATCCATAAAAAGTACACTGTATCATGGACAGTCTCATATTGATAAGACAGGGAAGGTTTGAATGTAACTCACTTTGTATGCATGTTTGCATGTGCTTGAGGTGTGTGAAATCATGGGCGTGGTAATTTTGTTTCATTTGCAAAAATCATCAGAGGGTTAGGATGGCTTCCAGCAGTGTACAACAGTAATGTAATAGATTCTACGTCAAAATGATTAAAGGTGATTTATATATTGGAAATACTGACTTTACTTATATAAGTAAATCATACAATCAAACGCAGTTGAACGATTTCAGGACGGGTATATATTCAAATATGTGCAATATGCGGAAATTATTAATATTGCTCGGAAAATTCACAAATATTCTAAAAAGCCATGGTCATGTAAGGGTGGCCTTCTATCTATGCAACGAGGTGCATGTTTTTGAAGACTGCGGTATATTCGAATTTGTGTCCTCTTGTATAGTTTAACTGTTGCCCTTTGTATAGTGCTATATCACTGAGTCATACCGCCGAAAACACAAAGCAACACATCCCACACTGTACCAGTCGTCCCACTCCCGTTTTGCTGAGCGCTAAGCAGGAGCAGAAACTACCACTTTTTTTAGACTTTGGTGTGTCTTGGCCTGGGGACAGAACAAAGAGTCTTCCTAACAGGGGCGAACGCTTAACTCAAGGCCAAAAGTGAGGCACTTGGAAACAAAGTCAGTTAGGATGAAGAGAAAAGATAACCTCCTAAATTTAGTCACCTTTTACGTTCATGCATTATGGGCAGCAGCTACAATTCTGGCGCCTACCTGCATGACCAATTAGGAATCTCATCCCCACATTGTAGAATATCAGAGAATGTACTCCAATTTACAGTGATGCGGTCAGTGTAAGGATACACACGTACATATCTATTGTAAACAAACATGGCTGCCAGTAAACAATAATCAAAGTATCAAGTGTATTTTATTTAATTCTAAAAAGAATTGTTAGATATTTTTAACATGATAAAATTAGGATGTCAGATACCTGGCAGCATGCCAAATACGAAATTAAATTAGATATCTAATACTGAAATAAAATCTAACGCGCGTGAAATGACAAACCCGTCGTTTGTTTCTAATTGCACTCTTGATAAGATTATAACGAATAATTTTAGCCTAATAAATAGTGACGAGGATGAACTCTAGTCGATTCAACTTGACGATATTCAAAACTTGGCAGCATCAAACGTCTTAAACGACGTTGAGTCCAGAATATGGAGCAATATCTACAAAGCCCAGACCTTGAGGAAATTTTACCATCACCAAAAACACCATGTTTGCCGTCATCCAGATTCCATAAAATGTCCTCCAAAGAAATAGAGTACCTTTTTGAAGAGAGACAATAAAAAACACAAAGAAAAACACCGCCTGGGGCATGCGAGTATTTCAAGGTAGACTATAGTAAGGTTATATACATGTAACAGTACTGTTAAAAGTAAAAACTATACCGTGTAACTCGATAGTAACTCAGCAGAAACAAATGGAAAATTTGACTTATTTTACAAATAATCACATCGTTTCAGCCTTACACAGTATAAAAAAACTCTGGAATCCCATCGCGAGTAGCCTGAAAAAAAATCTATAGGCCTAGATTTTAAAAAAATGATCGCGTTAAACGGATATTTATCCAAAGAATCAACGAAACCTTGCTTATTTTTTAAGATTGGAATGTGGCACCAGATGCACATGCAAAATAAGACTGTGGACACCTTAGCAGAATGCCTCGGGCGACTTTACGCCGAAGCCAGACCATAGAAAACTGATAATACCGATGACGACTCTACATCTATGAATCACAAGAACAGTTTAATAAGCATCAGATGGGCCATCAATAGACATATGACTGACATCAATAGAACTATTGATGTCATACGAGATAAAAAATTTAGAAAAGCAAACGGTGTGTTAGACGGGCTCCTTAAACAAATCGCGAGATCTGACAGTCTTAAACCAACGCAACACAAACCAATAATAGAACAACATGATTTAACAAAAATCTTCACTTCCCTTTCTAACGGAAAATGCAATCCGTTGGTACTCCGCCACAACGTTTGGTTTAACCTAAGCATCCATTTTGTTACGAGAGGTATGGAGTTTCATCACCAGCTCCTTACGAATTCCTTCACTTTTCACAAGACAGAGGATAGCGAGTACGTGACATTAAATCACACAACAGAACGGAATTCAGTCTGCCGAGGCTCCGTCTGACAAAAGGATGTATCGTACCGGTACAGCAAATCGTCCAGTTGACATGTTAAAGTTCTTAAATTCAAAATCTAACAGCTGACGGTCCGTGCGCTTTGTTTACACAGTACAAATGAAACACGCTGGAATTTCCCAGTAGATATGATATCTGGTACACTAGAAAACCGATTGCAAAACATATTTTCTATCAGACATTTGTAAATCTGCTGGTGTTGAGAGGAAGTATACACCCCACTGTCTCAGAGCAACTGTTGTTCAGTATTTGAATGACCAGGTTCACGAGACTAGACACATCATGTTCATGTCCTCCCACAGAAATGAATCCTCTCTCAGATAATATACAAGAGATATCTCAGCCGGTCAAAAAAAAAAAAAAAAGCTATGAGCACAGCTTTGTCGACAATATCAATTCCAAGCGGAAAAACCGTAAGAACTTGCACGGATCTAGATGTAAACCGTGGTACCGGTGAGCAGTGTCAGGTAGGCCCCATCACTTTGCCTCCCGCTGGGCATGGTTTCGTCGCTCATGATCAAACTCGTGTCCCCGAGGTAAATCCGTCTCAAATCACATTTTCAAACAATACATCACTGACATCAGCTCCGGGATTCTTCGCAAATGCAACATTTTATGGCTTTACTGTCAAAATTTTTCAATTTAAATTTTCAAAATAAAAAGCGTAAGCTGTTTTATCCGTAAATTTACATCTAGGCCTCACTGTCGTCATGCTCATCATGCCGTCATTTCAGGAGCCGCATTACCGTATTTTACACGCCCCTACGCGATATTTTTTTTCATAATTATATGTCCATTCAAAAATATGATATGAATTGTATTTTGTTTTATCAATTGTACACAATTACTGATGAAAAATAAAATGTTGTTTATTCAAAACCTACATATTGGGTTATTTGTCAATTTATTCACGACGCACTATATTTTCTGACCTTGCAGGTAGGGCATTTTATTGTACCTGTTGCCCCTATTGCATGATTAACCTAAGGTCAAATTGAATAACGCAAATAGGCTCCGTAAGTCTCGTTTTCCGTGAACTTCCGGTTTACAACTTCCGGGTACAAACAAACAAGATGGTGTACTGTTTTGCGTTTGGTTGTTCCCATCGAACGGGTGGAAAACAGACCTGCAGTTTATTCCGTTTTCCAGTTGATGAGAAGAAACGCAAGAAATGGATAGAAAGATGCAGGTAACGATATATTTAAACAAATACATTATTGTATGTTTCAAATCATGCGAACGGAGCTGTTTTGTTTACATGCACCACCCAGACTGATTCTTACCTACATGTAGAACGAGAAAGTGGTCAGTTATAAGCGTAGATCGACGATTGTCTCTGTATATGCAGACCATCTCTTTCATTAAAAGAAACCTGGCATTATGTCTGTACATGATATTAGAAGGGGGATCACTAAACATCCCACCTCCCATCCCCCGATACTGCTGTAGAATCTACTGAAAGTGAACATTTTATTTACTATTTATTTTATTTTCCAGGAGAGCGGACAGGGAATATAATTCTAATGACAGGATATGCAGTTGCCACTTTCCAGATGGAAAAAAAGAATTGGATCCTTCAATTTTTGTGTATAGCAAAAATGTTGGGTGTTTTCCAGATATACCTGTATCAACACCAAGAAAGTAAGTTAGGGTTTTTCTTTCAAAATGAATGTTAATTAGCCCAAAATATACTATCGGTTTTACCTAATCATTATAATTAGTTGTGGTCAGTATTATTCATGTTATGTTATATATTTGTTGGCTAATAAATTTCTGTGGTTTTCCTTATTTTTGTTGAATTTGACATCAAAATTTCAACATCAAATTGACATTTGATGTTGAAATTTTAAATTAGTCCTCCTTATAAAATTGATCTCGTCTCCAACAGACGCAAGGTGCAAAGATTAGAAGAAGGCAATACCTCCGGATCCAGATGTGAAAACTCCTAACATCCACACTGCGTTGGAAAGTGACCATACTTATGGATTAAACAATTACCAAGATGGCGATGAGGCTATCGGAGACCCGTCTAAATTAAGTAAGAACATTAATATGTATGTCACCAGTCAAAGAGTCATATTTTCGTAAACTTAACAGCATGTTAGGAAATGTAATATTATATTTGCACCAGTCTAAGAAATATGAGACTGACATATTACCACAGGTCTACTTCTTCTGGGTTTCGGGTTCGAATCTAATGTGGGTCAATGTTTTTTCTCTAGGTACTCAGGCTTTCCTCCACCTCCTAAACCTAGCATGTCCTTAAATGACCCTGGCTGTTAATAGGACGCAAAACAAACCAAACCAAATTTGTCAAGTATAAATAGAAGTTGAGACAACGTAGGGTTATCTTCTGAATCATAATACTTCAACAAAACTAACTTTTGGGGTAAAATGGTAATTTCAGACTCTAACTTTGCAATATAAAAACTTAACAGCTGCACCTTCAAACACATATTTTAGAAAAAATAAATGAAAGTTTTTAGATATAATTCATTTTGGTGTGATGTTAGTAATTCAAATTGGGGGAAAAGGTAACTGTTAAATTTGTCAGTTAATATTTTTTTTTTTTTGCAGTTAAAGATTTAGAGAGAAAAATTGAAAACATGGCCGAGGAGATAAAGGCGCTAAAAATGGTAAAACCAAGAATGTCAATCAATGATATTAAAGAAGACACAGAAAAGGTGAAAGTCCAATGTCTGATGTATACATTGATTATGTCTTACATTTTCGCCAAAAGTCCATCTAGCGACCTTGGGCCTGCTAATTGGTCAGTGTATGATGTCCAGAAAGAGAATGTGCTTATTATTTTATATTTAAACAATATTTGGTATCATGGATGAATGTAGATAATTTTTGAAGAGTAATAGATTTCTTGTCTGACAGTGACAAGGCAGTTTTAATATTGATATATTTGATCTTGAAATTGTTTTTTTTTTTCTGTATCTATTAACATGATTGAGGGGGATAAAAAATACATTTTAAACATTAAATTGCAAGCTTCCAAAAAGGAAACGCATTCTTAAGGTATACAATCATCTTCAATTGCAATTCATAATTTGATTTTTAATATTCAAATTTCAGATGCTACTCTACACGTCATTCCCATTTGATGTTTTTCAAGTTATTGTCAATATTCTTAAAAGAATGGCACCTTTTAATTACTATGGTGGT